>NW_017536596.1:108381-173561 GCF_001853355.1 Bactrocera latifrons
TATTTATTTTTTGTGCTGCCATTTAGTAAAACTCCAACGACTTTCTAACACTGGAAATAAGCAAACAACCACATAATCTGTAAACAAGGGTCTGGGTTGGKCAARGTTRGTTATTTTGTCATACCGCATTTTGTTGTTGTTTACTTAATCACATAACCACATAACCCGATAACCACCTTATCGTGAACAGCCTAATTAATTAAGCTATAATAATATCATTACATATTGACAGCAGCATCACCTGATGCTTGTCGATCACCGTTACCTAAATAAGCATATAAGATATTAAATTCTAAGCTAAGCAAGTCAGTTGAATTTTGGTTACCACGTCGCCCAGACGTGTATTAATAAACCAGTACTCCACATGTATATAAATTATTTGCAGTCGTTTGCGCATTGTAAATATGCGAATATGTAAGCGTACATACACTCCTTAACATCGGAAATAGTATAACTTTTCTCATTTAACACTGAAAATGCTCAATTCTGCTATTTTCTTGTCCCCTGATGTTAAATGTGGTGAAACACGTTTATCCAAAACAATAAATATCCCAATAGTGAAATATCCCTAATCGTGAACTTTTTCTATTATTTTACGTTCTCTGCTACATATAGACTACGTATAGACTGCGTATCGCCCATATATTCCATAATAATAGTAATATAGCCCGTATCGCCACGGCGACGATCATATCTATATGGGTATATGCCGTTAATCTCGTCCCTCCAAAAAGAGTTTCAGTTGGAAATTAACAACAATCCAAGAGAATGTACTAAACGATATGGAACAACAATAGATGCTGTATTTATTAGATATCTTGATAATGTGATGTCTAATATTTACTTTTATAACATACTTGAGTTATCGTAGACCAATTGTCACAGTAATACCGTCAGAGGCAACTACGATTGTAACTATTACGGAAGTCACTGATGGAAATAATTGAGTTGACGTGATTTTAAACAAATATTTGGATAAAATTTTGTGTATAAAGAAAATAAATGTTTATTGAATAAACTATCTGTCAAAATTTTCTGGAAAAAATTCATAATATTGTATTCTTTCATTGTGTACCATATTTAGTTAATGTCATAATCTGTACTCTCAAACTTATTACTTGTATAAAATAATTTCAATGTTTCACATCTGCCAGCTATCAACTGACAGCTCACATTTTTATATGAAGATGTCTCTGTTAGTTTAAACGCGGCTTTATCGGCAATTTGCTTGAATTTTTCGCAATTACCTATGATTAGCTGTATATGTTCCATTAATTTTGGATAGTATATTTCATCTTCAGAGAATACAGTACAGCCAACGGAAAAAACCCCAACAACAAAATTGACATTGACGTGAATTTTCTCGACTTGCGTCAGTGATCCGTTTGCGATAAAATACTCTATTCGGAAATGCCTTACATAGAATGCATCGTCGAAGAAATGTTACACAAGAAAACAAGGCCAAAAAGTAGATGGACATTCAGGTGTGTTCTGAACTAATGCATTAGAATGAATTTACACGATCCACTCACAAAACGATGATTGCTTCTTCCTTCGGTTGCTATTGATTCAACTTCATTTGAGTCGTTGCGAACTCTGAATGGTACGGAGTGTGCAACTTTTTGAGAAGCATGGCTTGGTTGCCGCAGAATCATTTGCGTCTCAAAGGTGTATCTGTCATTATTATGATTCGCAATCTTCATGCGCCGAAACTGTGTAATGGGATCCATTTAATTGGCCGAATGCTTGCCTGCTATACGTGGCGTGTTCGTAAGTTCGAAACCCATCTCTATACGTTTACGCACTGGAATAGACACCAAAAAATGTTCTTTATCAAGCAGCGCTACTTTAAAAAAACTAGAAAAATCGCAAATAAATGATTTAAACATAAAATATAGTACATTCAACTTTTTTTCATTTCAAAACACTTAGGGTTACCTAGTACATACATATGTATATATGTATGATACATATGTATATATGTATGATACATATGTATATATGTATGTTAGTGAACGAGAGGGGCCGTTCAAATTATTAAAAAACAGTTTGAAAAGGCCGGTGGAAAATCGTTTAAAAATGTGTTTAAAGTGCCGTACGAAGAAATTAAAAAAAGTTGGAAAAAGCCGTTGGAGAACTGTTGAAAGTGCCGCAAATCAAAAGAACCGGTAAAAGCAAAAGTGCAGTATAACCAATCCGTTGCTGCTATAATTATTTCGCTGTCATCACTCCGCTGCTGCCACAACGTCGCTGCTACTATCAAACCGCTGCTACCATCAAGCCACGGCATTCTTCATTCACAATTTCATTCATCGACATTTTTTGTTTATGCGAGTTGATCCTCAATATTGAATTATTCTGTGCCAAATAATTTTTTTTCGTGAATTTTAATTCCACCAAAGCAAAATGAACAAGCCAAAGCCAACTCTCGCAAACCTGTCTCCAAGTAAGGAGTTGACGGGCTTAAAGTCTTTAAGACGTCAAAGAAAGGTTGCAAAAAGATCCAATTGAATTGGAATGTCGTTTCGACATATTAAACTCACATAATGAAAAATTAATGAAATGCCTATCAAAGATTGAAGAAATTGATGAAGAGGACATGGTCCGAGGGGAGCTAGAGGACATAATCGTTGAAACGAAGTCCACAATCTAGTAAATTTTAGAAAAAATAGAACTTCACTTGCGGAAACATCTGTTGTAGCTTCTCGCAGCTCAAGGCTCCCAAAAATTAATTTGCCAAAATTCAAGGGAAAATATTCAGCATTCAAAAATTTTATAAGCTTGTTCATAATGATCCAAATATCTCAGATATTGAAAAATTTAACCATTTGGTTAATTGTCTATCTGGAGAGCCTTTGGGAACAGTTAAATCGTTTCAGATGTCGGTTAAAAATTATCCGATAGCGTTGATAAGTCTCAAAAGAGTTTATGCTAATAAATGTTTCATACTTTTCAATACAATATCTAAACTTTTTGAGCATCCAACCATATCAAAGACATCCACGCCTTCATTGCGATCAATGATTGACGAAGTGTCAGCGGTATATGACTCGTTGCTATTGCTGGGCGATGAGAACCCGATTACAAGCGCTCTATTTATACACATAGTGATGACAAAGGTTGTTAATAAAACGCTGGCTTATGCCACTGTGGAATAGGGTGGGTCGTTTCCGGACTTTTTTCGATTCGGGATTTCTAATAGTGCGGAAAAGTTGCCTTAGTGAATCGTGAAATTGTCTCCCTAGCGCCTGAAATACGCATCTCGTGGAAAAATGCTTAAACCAAAAGTTATTTGGAACCGAAGTGATCATGGCCGTAGGACGAACCGTTCCCGAGATACGAGCGAAAATGCGGCGCACCACAGCGCAAGGTGAAAATTGTTGCAGATCTCAGCTAACCTGTATTGGTCACCCAGAACCCGTCGCGTGGAGGTGGCTGCTCTTCGGGTGCCTCCCAAGCCCAACCCAACCAACCAACCATATGTCAGGCTTGTTTTAGTCTGAATCTGTGTCAAATTTATTGATAAAATCAGATTTTGCACTAAACTTTGGCACTTGTTGCCTAGATTTCCGTGTAGAGCGTATAAAAAGATCACGAGATTGGGGGCCAATAACTTTAGAAGATGCCTCTGTCACCAGTTTAACGGTTCTATCGACTGCCACGGTGTGGGGAATGAACTAAATTTCCATTTCTCTGCAGTGTCTCCCGACAGCCCTTTTATGAGTTCTTCGTTAGAAACTGAACAAAGAACTGGTGGAACAGTCAAGGTAATAGTCTTCCAGTTAATCATATCGTAATAATTATGAGCTTTGATTCAGCTTGCAAATTTGCAGTGTCAGACTCTGCTTCTCTGGCTGCCATAAGACGGTCAAGGGCCAACTTCCAGACTGCTATCCCTTCATCAGTCATCATTCTAAGGAGAATGATTAATAATCTCAGAAGGTAATTGACAGGATGGAAAACTTTAAAATTTGACAAGAGGCAACTTCTCACAATTAGAGAGCAGTTTACCTATGTCGCTAGAGAATGTATGTGGACTCTTTGAGCCATCTATATGTTCGAAAAGAGCACGAAATGGAAGTTCGTTGAAATGTAGAAGACAAACAACTCACTGTAATGGCCTATTTATTCTTTTTTCTAGTTTCCCAATGATTCCACGTGTTGATGCTATCAGCACCGATAACTTCTAGATGTTCCACATCAACTGCATGTTCTTGTAAATGTTGCCATATAGCTTGCGTCTCACCCTCAGCTGACCCGGAAGGAGAGGTGACGTGGCCAAAGTAGTGACAACCAGGTTCCGCTATAAGAGAAATATGTTCCTCTTTGACAGTGTCGCGGTAGTATTTTTGTGCCATATATGCACGGCTTGAAATATATTATTGAATATATAATGGCAAGAAATTCTTTATCTGTTGTAGCATGTTTCTATACATGGTTATTTAATGTTCTGCTAATGTAGCACACTGGCTAACCTTGTTGAGAAAGCACTGCGCCTATTGTGTAATCAGTTGCATCAGTCGTAATAGTAAACTCTTTATCGTATTGAGGGAATTTTAAAATGGTATATTATGATATAATAACCTGTAGCTCCCAAAAAACCTTTAAGCTGTCCCTGTGTTTTAATTTCATCTTTTATTAATGTATGTCCTAAAAATTTCATTCTTTCTCCAATTGCTTGCTTGAATTTTTAAATTGATTCGCTAAAATCGTGATAAGAATATGTTGTTCTAAAGACAGATAGACAACACAAATTTTGTGTATGAATTCTCTTAGAATCTTCATCATTCTTTGAAACGTGGCTGGGGCTTTTTCAAGCCCAAAAGGCATACGGACGTACTCATACAGTCCTGCCGGAGTAACGAAAGCTGTGTTTTCGATGTCCCTTTCTGACATTAATATTTGGTGATAACCTTTGGCTAAATCAATGGTGCTAAAGTACTGCCCTTTGCAAAATTTATCCAAAATCCCATCAATATTTGGCAGAGGGTATACATCATCCAGAGTCAGTTGGACTCCTGTAGTTAACCACTAGTCTATATTTTTGAATATTTCAACCCATTTTCCGTAAACTCCGTTTTCTTTGGTATAATTAAAATAGGTGAGTATTCCTGCTCCTACTTTTTCGGATTATTCCCTGACTCTGCTATTAGTTCTATTATTTTGTGGCTAATAATAGATTTTGCAATCTTCCCAACTAGCTGGTGGGGCAAGATGATAATATTTTGATTTCATACTTATTTTTAAATCGTACACTACTCTAAAATCTTCTTGCTTCCTGTTTAAATAATCCCTCAGAATCCTATATACTGCTTCAATGAATGCTGCCAAATGGCCGGCATCACATTCAAAAGAATTTATATATTTTACAACCTTTTCAATACGTTGTCTTATTGCTGCTGTTTCCGCTGCTGCTACTATAATATATATTTATTTTTTGTTTTTTTGTCTTTTTATTTTTAACTGCAATTTTTGTTGATTAATTTAATTATTGTTTTAACTTCTGGTAACATTTGAAGAGATAATCCTCTTGTTCTTGTCGTTATTGATATTGGTTCGCACTGACTGCGCCAGCTATGTTTATAAGGGTAAGAGCTAGTTATGTTAGTCAAGAGAAATGATGCTAAAAGAATAACTTCACTGWAAGATCTCTGTTTAACGACTGTCTATTAAAATCAAAACTTAAGTCTCCCAAAACCCCTCACTTTCAATTTCCGGTACTAAACGGTACAACACTCACTCTATTCCCCACAGCTAAATACTTGGGGGGCGGATATTGACACCAAACTGTCCTGCAAAATAAATATAGAAACAAGTAAGGAAAGGCTAAGTTCGGGTGTCACCGAACATTTTATACTCTCGCATGATAAAGTTATAATCGAGATTTCAGGCGTGGTTGTGAACCGATTTCACCCATATTTGGTACATGTCATCACGGTGTTAAGAAAATATTATATGCCGAATTTCATTGCAATCGGTTGAGTACTTCCTGAGATATGGTTTTAGGTCCATAAGTGGGCGACGCCACGCCCATTTTCAAGTTTAAAAAAAAACCTGGATGCAGCTTCCTTCTGACATTTCTTCCATAAAATTTAGTGTTTCTGACGTTTTATGTTAGTCGGTTAACGCACTTTTAGTAATTTTCAACATAACCTTTGTATGAGAGGTGGGCGTGGTTATTGTCCGACTTCTTCGCAGGCTTATTCAATGCCTAGTACTTCTGCGTGGAAGATGCTAGCCGATTTCGGTAATCGGATAAAGAGAGGAATGTCTAGATCAACGGAAAATACCACCGTACCTACTCCGTAATCCATTTTTGACCCGTCGGTATAAACTGAGATGGTCTCTTCCTCCCCTATTGAGCCTCTTTTCCAATCTCGTATACAGGGTAACCTCACCTGGAAGTTTCTACTGAAATCCAGCTTTGAGAGAATGTAGTCTGATTTATTTATGTTGAGCTTGTTGCTGATTCCTACCACCCAATTCTTTTTTTCTTATAGCCGAAAATGCTGCTGGTTTGGGAATAATATAGATGCCTATGGGTAGTTTATGCAGGACTACATTAAGCGCGTCAGTCGGACATGACTTGATTGCACCAGTAACACCTGGACATGCTGCTCTTTGTGTTCGAATTAATTTGTTTAGCGCTGGTCATCGTATTAGAGCTCCATATGAAGTATATTCTTATGACGGCCGTATACATTCACCTGATTATACTAAGTTTGAGGCCCCAATCCTTGCTGACGATTCTCTTGCAAGTATAGTAGGCCATGTATGCTTTATTTATTCTTTTTTCTATATTTAATTTCCAGGACAGTTTGGTGACAATCTCTACCAAGTGTTTACCTGTCGGCGATAGAGAGAGTGTTGTAACGTTTAGTACGGGAAGTTGAAACCGAAGGATTTTGGTTCTGCTTGTCAATAGCATCAGTTCTGTTTTGTTAGAGTTAACACCTACTGCAATTTTTTTTTGCCCATACTTTTAACCTTCGTAGTGTTCTTTCCATTATCTCGCTGACTTTTGAAGGAAAATTGCCTGATACCAACAACACTATATCGTCTGCATATGCTACTGCTTTCACTCCTCCACCATTTTATTGGAGTAGTATTTTGTTCAGCGCTACATCCCATAGAAGCGGGGAGAAGACCCCTCCTTGAGGCGTCCCTTTACTCACATAACTTCTTTGTGTTGCAGCGCCGTTTGATGCTATAATCTTTCTATTCTCAAACATCGATAGTATCCATCTGAACACAGTGTCATCTGTGCCAACAAGTGTCAGAGAATTAATTGTATCACTTACTTCTATATTATTAAAGGCACACTCTTCTTCTTCTTCACTTGTTCTTCTTTATTGGATGTTTAAAGTGAAGCCAGGTCCTTCTCCACCAGGTCGATCCAACAGAGTTGAGGTCTTCCTCTTCCTCTGCTTCCCGCGGCGGTTACTGCGTCGAATACTTTCAGAGCTGAGGTGTTTCGTCCATTCGGACAACATGACCTAGCCAGCGTAGCCGGTGTCTTTTAATTCGCTGAACTATGTCAATGTCGTTATATATCTCTTGCAGCTCATCGTTCCATCAAATGCGATATTCGCTGTGACCAACTCGCAAAGAACCATAAATCTTTCGCAGAACTTTTCTCTCGAAAACTCGCAACGTCGACTCATCTGTTGTTGTTATCGTCTAAGCCTCTGCACCATATAGCTGGACGAGAATTATGAGTTGTTCTTCGAGGGAGAACTTAACTTTTCAATTGCCTACTCAGTCCGAAATAGCACCTGTTGGCAAGAGTTATATTGTTGGTGGTGTTTACACTGATTCCAAGATAGACGAAATTATCTACGACTTCAGAGTTATGACTGTCCACAGTGACGTGAGAGCCTCGTTCACTGCCAGACACATTTGCTTTGCTTTGAAGGCGTCTTCTATGTCCAGAAATGCAGTCATCGCGTATTGTTTGTAGTAGTGACTTTTCAATTACACTTTGAAGGGCAGTTTCGGTTGATCGGCCTTTTATATATGCATGTTGGGACTTCGATAACTTATCCCCCATGATTGTTCTTATATGTAAGTCTACTAGCATTTCTAGTACATTCAGCATAAATGAGGTGAGGCTTATAGGTTTAAAATCCTTGGAATTATCGAATGTTCTTCTGCTTGGTTTTGAAAGGAATACTACTTTAATTCTTTTCCAACTTCTTGGGATGTAAGATAGTTGAATGCTAGCTTTGAATGTAACTTCAAGCCTTGAACCATTGCTTCTACCAGCTTTTGCAGCATTGTGGGCATAACACTGTCTGCACCTGCCACTTTAAATGGTGAGAAACTATTCATGGCAAATATGATTTTGCTTTTGTCTACTATCTAGCCTCAGCTGCGTTTACAGGTGGTTCTGGTCGAACTCTCGTTAAAGGCGTTTGCTGACTCCCGGGCGAGTGCGTTTTAATAAGTACCTTTAGCGATTATTTTGCAGAGGAGGTCCAATCATTTCCTTCCGTATTAGTATGATCTTCCGGTCTCTCTGCAACTTTCTATCGAAGTGCACAAAGATCGCCATGAGTCGTTTTTAGCTTTTCTGATTGATTCTTTGTCTCTTTTCATAATATCTTTAAATGGCTGCCAGATTTTGGATCTACACCTCTCATTGAAAGCTTTCCTTTGTTCTCAAATTCTTGAGCTCGCTGTTCCACTAAGGAGGCTATTTTCTCTTTTTCAGACCTGTTAGCGATGTGGATTTATGAAAGTTGTAGTTAAGATTTTTTACAACTTCTCAACTTCTGAATCTAGTTCCTGAGGATTACTAATACTCTTATTACTTCCCTTTTCAAGGCATTTTGTTGTTATACTGGTAAATTTTTCCCAAGCTGTTCTTGTAGGGATCCGATATTTAAGAAGATAACTATATTTCTCGGGGATGCTGAAGAGTATCCAGGAGTGATCCGACATAGAAAGCTCATCGGATACACTCCAGTTATCCACAACGAGGCTGTCTATGTCTGTTGAAAGCATGAGATCCAGCACCTTCTCCCACCCCGGAAACCTATCAGAGCTTGGAAAGACAAAGGTTGGCTTACCGTCCGTGTTGCATATATTAAGATTGCTATTTATTCATACTGGAGCTACTCCGTACAGTGTGCCTTGTGTTTTCATCACAACTTATTAAGATATCTTCCTTCCCGTTGTCCTCTACTAGTCTTGTAAGTGGTGCCGGTGGTATGTCCTCGTCGCGGGCTATGCAAGCCGAAACCAAAAAGAAATCTTTTGTTCCATCTTTACCACTGTAGTATTTGCTGTGCTGTAATTAGGACAAAGGAATGCATTTATACTTCTATTGATAAGAATGCATGTCCTATTTTTACCTTTGTTTCGTGTGTAAAAAATGTTATAGTTACTGCTGCTTAGCCCTTTCGTGGTGTCTCAGAACTCCTGTATTAGGCTGATGTCGATGCCCCTCCCGTTAATGAGGGTTGTCGTATTCACTGTAGCACACTTCGAGTGCTGATGGTTGATCTGTATGCATCTTAGGTTATTGGGCATCTCGATGTCCACATTCCGTTGCAGCTGGCTGGCGTCGTCCACCCCTTCCGTGTGTCTTCGTCAGCCGCTTTGTCGCCTTGGAAGATTTGTAGCCTGACTTTGCGAATTCCGAAGCTGGTTTTGTAGTCAGTCTTCTTAAGAGCCTCTATGGACTTATCGCAAATGGCCGCCAGAATTTGTCTGCTTGCCTTATTGGGTTTTTACTCCTTAATCAAATGCCACTTACCTATACCAGGTACAGCTTTGTTCTGCAGCTTGATGCACCTCAGGAATAATACGCCCGGATCCTCTCGAGGGGTTAGCCAAATGCGAGCACGAGGTCTTTTCGGGATATCCCTGGTTTGCATAACCCTCAATTGGAGACCTACAAGGGCGTTGCTGAGTGTAGCAACACTACCCGTCAGGCCTGGTCCGCGCCTTTGATGGCCCTATAGCTCTTAAGGGTTTCAGACGAGTTCACCCCGCCTAGGTTTTTTGGGCAGAGCTCTTTGCAGTTCTGCAATAGAGCGATTCCGTTTTTGGAAATTGCTCGGTTGATTGCTCTCTTCCTGAGGTTCGGATTGCTTTCTTTTCACGAAGCTTCCGTATTCCCCTACTATGATTTTGAGGCGCTTTGTTTCTTCCTCATCAACTGGGGTACAGGCTGCCTGCTCTTTGGTGCCGGTTTTTCCTTAACACCTTGGCTTAGGGTAGTGCTGGTGCGGGTATCCTCATACTTCCACATTAGGTGATGGGCGTAAAACCTAGGGTTTATTTATCCGTATCACCATTGTTGGAATTATGAGGTGTCCCTCTTAGGTCGTAAGAGTAGAGTGCGTTTCCGTTGGTATGCACACTTTACTATTACTTAAGCCCCTTGGAAACGACAAAGCGACAAATATCGAAAGAGAAAGTTGGTCAAGTCTCTTATGTTGTAAATTCCTCGTAATTAAACTTGTATTTCCAGTTTCTTTTTTTAAGTGGAATTTGAAGCTTTTTGCAGCTCATTCCAATAAAAAAAACCCACGTGAGGAGCTCTTGGAGGGATAAATTGCCAATTAATACCTTGGGGAGCGTACTTTTGTACAATCTCAGTTGAGGCTTGCTTTAAAATGGCTCTTTGAGCCCCGATGACTTTTTCATTGTCGCTCGAGAGTTAGGATGGAAAACCTCGACGTCCGACAAAGCGAGCAAATGCCGCGAGGAAAGCCTCTTTTGTCAGATTAGTACATAGCTCGAGGTGCATTGCTTTTGTCATAAAACAGACAAAGACAGCCACGTAGCCTTTCATTAATGTGGGAGACCTTACCATGGACACCTTTATCTGCAAAGGCCCAGGAAAATCGATACATGTAATAGTGAAAGGCAGAGCAAAGTTGCAGCGTTCCGAAGGAAGTGTTGCCGTAATCATCATCTTCTGTTTATGCATAGTGCAGATCTCGTACATGAAAATGCACTTTTTTATTTGAGGCTTAAGTCGGGGAATATAGAACTCTTGGCTTGTTGCATTAGGCGATGTTCCGCGTGCAACATTAGTACGTGTATATACTTGAGTAGCAACGTTGCAAGTTGAGACTTCTCTGGTATTATTAGATGATGGCGTTCGTTATATGTCAGGCTTGAGTTAGCAAGCCGACCATTAGCACGAAGCAGACATTTCGTATCCAGAAATGAATTTAGTACTAAGAGTGAGCTCTTTTTGTCAACCGTCTTCGATCCTCTACGACATTTAGCAGCTGCAGTGGCGCGACTGATTATAAGTGATAAGAGCGACCTTTGCTTTTTCTAGGTCTAGGTGCGTCAATGTAACGCCTTTGGTGCACAGCGTGGGTTCTACCTTCATTTTAATTTTGAGTAGCTTTATGAAATTGAACATGTAAGCGATTACCCTGAGTGCTCGGGGGTATGATGAAAGCGCTCAAGGATGCCAGTATCATCCAATGTCGTGCGAGAGTAGTCGATTTTTCGACCATTTGGGTAATTATGTTGCGCATGTTCGATCATGACCAAGAAACGGGAGATTCTTTTAACTGCCTAAGTGTCGCCAAGTGGCTGATCGCAATAGGTCAACGATCTGAGACGTTTGATTAGAAATATACGTCGTCCCTGCATGTGGAGGTTTTCTAACCAGGCTAATACAATTTCGGAATCAGACGAGAGATACAATTTATATTTTGCCATATTTCGATGCGTTTGCACCATTGATACTAGTTTGGCGAGCAGTAGCGCACCGCATAGTTCCAGTCGTTGCACACTTATTGTTTTTAGCGGAGCCCTCTTTGCATTGGCTACTTGTAAGTGACTGATGGTCGCTGTGTCGGATTGTGTGCTCACACGATTTGTATCTGTGAGATTTCTTTCAGATTGCTGGCGAACTGAGACCACTTATCTAAACAAAGTGGATCGTCCCAGTCAGTTCCGTCTAGCCATAATTCTAGTATTAGATAGTTTGCTTGTATCATATTTGGCGAAAGCCATCCTGCGGGTCAAAAAGTTTAGTCACCGAGGATAAAATTTGCATTTTTGTTATAGCGGATATTGCAAATATGGACTGTAAGTAGTGTATAACTCTTCAGATATCGCATTCAATTGTAAATTAGTGTCTAATAGATTTTCTTTAGGTAGGGTATTACGGTGGTTCGGTGGGTTTTTTGTCTGACTTTATTACTGCATGATGTGACAGGTTCTTATAATTTTTCGCCAGGGCTGTTTTCCTCCATGTGGTCTAAATGGAGGTATTTTTCTAAAACTCTATCATATTCTGGTTTTAGCTCGTCTTTTTTAAGTAGGGTTTTTCCATACTTAAAAACTGTTGGATAGCAGAGGTGCGGGAATGAGATAAGGCGAGTGCATGGCTAATTTATGGCGTTAGTGGTTGCCGTACCGGCCATTATCTAATCGAGTAGTTGCGGATTTGTAAAAATCCTCACAATATCGATCTTCTGGGGTTCTGATTGGTATGAGGGGAAGTTCTTCTAACTCCCAAAATTTCTTGAATTGTATGTTGAGGTATTCGTTGGAGATTTCCTCAATTTGGGTTGTCATTATGGTAAGTGGCACTTTCAGCGATTTAGTTGGTGTGCAAATTAATTCCCGCGACGAGGTTCTTCAGTTTCCCGCAAGGTGATAAAGGAAAACCCTGGGCCATCCTCAAAATGTATAAGTGCTAGTTGGCACCATGGGCTGTGCAAGCTGACCAGATGTGCCAATGAAAGATTTTCCATCTTATATAAAAGAGGATCTTCCTCTTTGTCCTAGGGCTCGCGTCTGGCTGCCCGCCGAACCGTTCACTGCGAAGGAAATCTTAAGTTACTGCAACCCCACACTTTCCGCGCACGACTGGAAGGTCATACGGCTTGAGGGAGCCGATGAACCATATCGGCAGGCGCTGATAATTCACAACGCGGAGTCCATCGGTCCTCTCAGCAAAACCAAGGGAGCCATCAGTTATGGGTTCGAAATGGTAGTGCTGAAGATACTACCGTCGGATACCATGGCTGATGGCACCCAAGCTGCAGATGCGGAGGAGAAGTGGCCACGGAAAACTACCCAAACCTCTCGGACGTGGCGAGTTCTGGAGGCGGTCCGTCGATCAGCTTCGAACAAATGTTTGAGCGGGTGAGGGTCGATCATGACTTGAGCACCAAACGACGATGAGGTAGAGCCTGGAATGGTTCCGATGTTATCATCGGTTCGGGCGCCAACTCGCGACATTCGATCTGGGAGAGCTCGGAAAACAACACCAGGGATGAGTCGCTTTTTGATTTTGTTGTTAGTGAAAATCTTCGCATTTGTAACAAGGAAAACTCTCCAATTTTTGTGACCGCAGGCAGGGAGGAGGTTCTCGATCTCACCCTGTCCTCACATGGTATTGCCTCACACATCTCAAACTGGAGGGTCCTCGGAAACCCCTCCTTATCTGATCACAGGTACAACGGGTTTAGTCTGGTCGGAGAAGGTCCACCTAGAAAATCCTTCAGAAATCCCAGGAACATGAACTGGGAAGGTTATCGCAGGAGGCTTCGGCAAACTCTCCCACGCGCACCGAGGATGGACGCTTTGGCCACAGCGGATGTGTTGGATGGGTGAGTCGAAGTTTTCAGCTCGACGTGCAACAATGCACTGGAGAGCTCCTTTCCCCTGAAAACACCGAAAGGCAGAGGAAAGCCTCAGTGGTGAACCTTGGACCTTTCGGAATTTACTGCGTCCTGTAAACGCTTATTTAACATGGCCCGTAGGAGCGGGTTTTCTGACGACTGGGCCTTGTACAAAACAGGACTCTCAATATACAAGAGCTAAGAAGGGCTAAGATTACCTCGTGGAAGACATTCTGCTAAAATGTGAAGGGCTGTCACGAGTCCACTAGATTCCGGTGTATCCTCGCAAAAACCCCTGTGTCCCTGGTGTATCTCAAGGATGTAAGTGGGAAGTGTGCCCTGAGCAGTGAAGAGACACTAAAGAATGCTCCTTTGATGCTCACTTCCCTAGTAACACGTCCTATGCGGAGGTATCTCTCGGAGCTCTGCATGCTGACTGCACGGCCTTTGTTAATCTTCTGGATGAGCGACACTTGACGTAGGCGATCGTTCAAACCGTTCAAGTCCCCGGGATCGGACGGCATCATACCACCGCAGCTGCAGCAGGCTGTTAAGGAGTCATGCGGCTGGTTAATACCGATCTATCCGAACTGCATCAGATTGGGTTACATCCCGGGGGCCTGAAGACGAGTCAAAGTTGCGTTCATCCCGAACGAGGACTTCAGCCAGATCAGCCTCTCCTCTTTTTTACTGAAAACCTAAGAGAGACTGTTTGACTAGTTTCTAAGAAGGCGCATTCCGAGAGACTATCCATCCGGAGCGCAACATCCATATCATAAAGCGAGGTCAGTGGACACTACCTTACATACTATCGTGTCGTGGCTTGAGGAAGCAATTGAAGCTAAGGACTTAGCTCTTGGGACCTATTGAGGGAGTTTTCAACAATGTCCAGCCAGAGTCAGTCGTAACTGCTCTAGACGGTCTTGGGGTTGAATCGAACCTCAAGTACATGGTTTTTAGTCTTCTGTGCGACGGAGTGGTCGAAACAGAATGGCGCAGCACGAGCGCGCGGCGGAATGTGAGCAGGGGAACCCCTCAGGACGGGTTCTTTCTCCTCTTTTATGGATACTAGTCGTTAAGAAACTCCTCCTCAGGCGATGTAGTGAAAGGAAAGTTTCTTAGTACCGTGTACAAGTTGGCGCAGGGATATCTCAGCGTGATAACAAAATGGGCGGTCGGAAGTGGACTCGCCATCAATCCAAGTAAAACAGAAATAGTTTCATTTAGTAGAATATGCAAGATCCCTGTGGCACCTTTGTCGCAAATGGGAGGTTTTCGCCTGCAACCCGGCGGATGCAGTGAAGTATCTAGAGCTCATCCTGGATAAGAAGCTTTCATGGATGCCGAATATCGAGGAAGAGCCAGCCAGGGCATCGATTGCCCTATACTGCTGTAGAGGAGCTATTGGCAAGAGGTGGGGCTTCTCGCCGAAGGTGGTCCTTTGGCTCTATGACACCACAGTCAAGTCCATAATGTTATATGGAGTCTTTATGTGGTGGAGGACTTTACAGAAGACCACACTTGCTAAGAAACTTGAGCGTTCAGCCGCGCTCGTCAGCATGCGCGGTGCATTAAGGTCCACCCCAACAATTGCACTCAATGCAATTCTGAACATAACGCCGGTGAACATTGCTGGAAGGTGTATGGCCGAAAAAGTGGCTCAGGGAATCCGGTGTATTTAACGTAGGTACCTGCTGACGACCACCACCCCACGGTACTCAAAAGTACAATGGGTCAAATTAATACGTTGATCAGCGCCCTGAAAATACTAATTATTGTCGGTACATCTGCCGTACTTTGGGTCCGGCACCCGGTTGCAATGCAAGTCCACATTGAGTGATCAAAACACTCTGCCCGCATTCGCCTATAAACCATAACCACCACGATACTCCCCAAGGGGCCATACCGCATGAGCAGGTTGGGGCGAACTCCAAGGGCTCCTGCTCCCAGTGGTACCAGAATTAAGTCTCCGGTCAGACTTCGTAGCCGAAACTACTACCAGTTGAGCCTCCATACTGCTCTAGACTGGTGACCAGGGGTTAGACCCCATACTCCCATCCCATACGCCCATAATCCCCATTACTTAACCTTACCTAACCTAACGTTCTACTCAAATGTCTTCGCCACCTAAATATCTCACGCGTAAACCTTTCAAACGTCCCTAACAGTTCGGCATTCCAGTTAGTGGAGATCACACCGCTCACATCTAGCCGTCCATTTGTATAACTAGTCCCCATTTCCCTAAAGCTCCTGATGTCTGAGTACATGGAGCATTCTGCAATGTCATGTACCCAATCCACATTGCGTGCTCCACACACACATTCGGATGCTTCCGATAGATTTGTGATATGCAAGAATGCATTCAGAGGCCCATGTGCTGTGAACGGGCTTCCTATTCAGACAGAATCTGAAGTCGGGGTTTCCTCCCACAAACTTGAAAGTATTGGGAAGTCATTCGACCGTTGCTGCTATTGTTTCAATGGTTTTGCCACTTACTCCTAACTATTTCATCTAGGARCCTCTTGCTTCCTAGATATCCCTCCCTCTCTGCATCATTGTTCGAAATCCAATCATTCTGAAACAATGACACACTCAAACCCCTTTTTAATTTAAGTTATCTATCTATGTAATTGTAATTAAGTTTTTTTTTAGAGTTCTATTTTGCATCCTAATTTCTCGACTAGTCTGTAAGAATTAATGTTCATAGACTTAAATAAGTAATAATAATAACCTCTCCTTATTCTGAATGCAACAGCTCTCTGTATAACAATCAGATTAAGCGGAGGAGCTCCAATTGCACCTGCATTGCTTCCGTTGAGACGGTGCGACACACAGGCAAGCAAGCAGGCATTATAAAACACTGTATTGAGAGGAGCTTTTGACGCCCCAAGACTGTCGTGGCTGTTTCCCACCATACAGCGACGCCGTAAGTGGCACAGACCACAAACAAACCACGATATATGGTGCGAAGAGCACGACGGCCGAGACCCCAATCACTTCTCAAAATACGTCGTATTTTGCCCACGGTTGCCTGCAGTCGCTCCTTCACAATTGCTAAATGGGGAGTGAAACTCATTCTCTCCGTATGTCGGAACACTCGAATATTCGCACAAGCTTTGACTGCATACCGGATCATCTGGATCATGGTGTCGCCATATCGAACTCCAGTGGCTACTTCACTGCCCACATACCGACAAAGTAGGTTTGGGAGGGAAGAAACCGTTAGGAGAGAGGGGCAATAAGCTTCTTTACGGATGGGTCAAAGCTTGGGGGGACGGTTGGTGGAGAGGTCTGCTGTCAGGTGCTCTCCACTAAATCCAGCTTCAGACTTCTCGACTATTGCAGTGTCTTCCAGGCTGAAGTCGCAACCATCAAGGTGGCAGCAGATTTGCTGCTCCGGAGAGTGTCTACCTTCAGAGAAGTGACCATTCACACAGATAGCAGAGCTTCGATACTAGCCCTGAACTCATTCACGGTGCGTTCAGGGCTGGTCGAAGGGTGTCTGGCATCACTGTCTCTGGCGGCTAGAGCTTTTACTATAGAATTTGTATGGGTACCGGGCCACAGCGGAGTCGCTGGTAACTACAAAGCTGATGAGCTAGCAAGGAAAGGCAACCTAGAATCGTTATCGGTAGAATGGCGACTGCTTACACTGGAACCTGTGCGGTCGGAAAAGCCCTTTGGACCAATATAGATCGCAGGAGATCTAATGATCTCTTTGCCCTCAGGAAGGTCAGCCTCTCGTTAGTGATGGGGTTCTTGACGGGCCATATATGCTGTAAGACTGGTAATTATACCGGACGCCGTATGCAGAAGCTGCTTGGAAGAAGATGCGGTAGAAACTAGCCACCACTTCCTTCTTGACTGCCCCGCTGTTGGGAGATCAAGACTTAAACACTTGTGGGCGCATACCTTCAGATATCCCACCGAATGGCGTTCGTAGCAATTAAGCGCCTTTACAAATTTGTATTGGCGACTAAGCGTTTTGCCGATCTTTAAGTCCGAACACGGGAGTTCTATTTTCAATGGCTTCGCAAAGGACTGCATCTAGTCCACTATGATCAGCCATCTAACCTAACCTAACCCTGGAGGGTCCCCCCGAGGGTGGTGAATCGCAGCTTCTGAATATATAATTTATTGGTTGTACAAACCATTAGCCATAGTCTTCAGCTTTTTTGTTTTTTAAGTTAAGGATACTCCCTAGTATCATGATTGCCCTTACAAAAGTCGCAATAATACAATTTCCTATATTTTTAAAAGTTGGGCTATTTCCCATTCCTAATATAATACTAGTTAAATTTAAATTCAACTTACAAATATATTCGGTCGCTGCTTTGTTATAATTTGCGCTAATGATGCAATTGTTGCCGCTGCCGTTGTTACCGCTGTAGATGATGTTGGTTTATAAGATATTTATTTTGTTGATTAAGTATGTTTTAATTAATTATTTTAGTTATTGATTTTTAAATCAATTATTTAAACATTTGTTTTTTAAATTTCTTGTTTTATTATCGCTGCTTGTTCTCACTAACTTTATTTCAGGTTTGGTTATTATTATTTTCATATATATATATATATATATTTTTTTTTGAAACTTTTTCGCCTACTCTTTTTACTTTAGTACGCGACGAGGGAATTTAAAACAAATTTATAAATTTGTAAAATTTGTCTGTATGTATACACAAATGTTAGCAAAACTAACCCCCTTCAACATCTATACTATAACATATACGTGGAGCTTCTTCATCGTTTTATTTATGTATACCGCCAAGCAATGCATCACCTCTGCTTCATATAGCAAAGCAGGCGTCCGGTGCTTGAACTAGTCCGCTGACATCAACTCGCTCTTGGAGTTTGTGCTAATCTGACCCTACCGCAAGTTCAGTCCCAACTACATGGCACCCACCAAGCTTGGAGAGTCGTGAATTACTGTAGGCTACAGGTTATTCAACGCACAAATATTCCCTGACTCACCACCTGTCGTTCCCGGACGGAGTGTTTTGTTCTATAGAATTTGGGCTCTCTTGCAGGGCTCTAAGCTATCGTGGTGGTCGGCAGGTCGCGGATAGCCGAACGGCCTGTAGTAGCAGGTCAGTTGCGAAAAGAGTTAAAACGAATTAGATCAGCAGCAGAAGTGGAGGATGCGGCATAAATGCTAGCAGATCTCATGAAGCTCCTGTGACTGTGGCGAATCGACACCGCCTCATAGAAATACGTGTCGCCCTCGTCATCATTCAGGTGCATGATGAACAATAGAAATCCAGGCGCGACAGACCCACAATGGGCGACTTCCTGGTCACCGTCTGCCCACCATGTTAGGTGCAACTGTCATCAAGTTTTGACCGGTAGACCCCGCGGCGCACTGGCAGTCTCTCAAAGTGTCAACAGCGATTTCTCGGCAGGCGGGATGGAGAGGGTGATATGAGCATGCTCTGCCGATGGAAAAAAATGCCTGAATCACGGTTAAACGTAAACAACTAAAGAATATACTACATAAGCCGCCACCCTGACCCGATGCAATAGTAATATCAGAAATTAGGGGAAATGTTACCATGATAAGAAAGACGACAAAAGGTAAAATTCTGTTAGAGCTGTAAGTGGCTAAGATGAAGACCATAGGTGTCTTCAAGACCGAAATAAGTAAAGTGTCCTCTCTATCAAGAGGCGTGTAAAAACATCAAAAAATGAGAGTCATACAACTCAATCTAAACCACTGTGAGGCTGCACAAGGGCTTCTTAAGCAGACAGCTTACCAATAAAAGGTCAATGTAGCTATTCTTAGTGAACAGTACAAAAATAAATGCGGCGCGACATGCATCTCTGACAACACCAAAAAAGATACCAGTTGAACATGAGGAGTAGAAATGTTTCAGGATAAACCGCTATGAGGGAGCGGAAATCTGTGGGATCAATTTCTATAGCTGCTAAAAAATTGATTTTGAAAAAATCATGGAAACTGGTCAGAGAAATTCTTTGTACTACGAGAAGCATAAGCGCAGGCGATTTTAATGCATGAGCGATGGAATGGGGTAGCATCTGCACAAATAGACGTGGAGATGCTCTACTAAAGGCATTCCTGTTGTTGTTTGTCAATCCCCATTAGTATGGTAAGGGTTGCCTGTGTTGTCGTCGCCGCCATCTACCGGGAGGCCCAGGAAACCTGCTGCTTCGAAGGGGTCAGACCAAAGGGAAAAGGGTGTTAGATGGGTGGGGTTGGTAGGGCATGCAAATAGGTGCTCAGTGCCATGCAGAGACGCGCTGCATGCAGGACATATATTGGGTATGTTGCGTCCGAAGTCCGATCGGCGTAGTGTATGACGTCGTAGGTCAAGGAAATACCCCTTGATGCTCTTAGGAGGTTTCGGTCCAAGCAGATGGCTGTAAGGGTGATTTCTACGAAAACATCTCAGCAGAATCTGCTTGGAGAGGAGTTCATTATCCCTCACTATGAAGATTTTCAATGGAAGACATTAAAAGGCATCCCGTCGTGGTCCGGAGTGCAGTATTTTTGCAGGTCTGGAGTTTCCTCATTTGCTTATCACTGCGTCCAGGCGACAATATTGGTGCCGCGTAGCTGAGGACCAGCCGGCCGATTACCTTGTATGTGGCCAATAATGTTTCTTTATCTTTTCCCCATATGCTGCCGGCTAGCGACTTGAGGATCCTGTGGTTTCCTGTGGCTCTGTACCTTGGCGATGATCGCGGTCGTAAGGGGAGTGAAGGAGCATGGACTGTCAAAGGTTACACCTAAAATCTTAGGGTTATTGACAGTCGGAATTTTGGCGCCATCTTTTGCATTCTCGTCGTTAGACATGTTAGACTAACACTTCATTCACGAAGAATGGTGGGGATCTGTTATCAACATTACCTTCGCTAGCAGTTCTCTGGCACAAGGTGGCAGGTGTGCACCATATGTGTATACACACAATGACCATCAAGCCATTATGTCTGAAATCGAACACTCGGTGCACCATCGAAGGAGTATGTCTACTAAGAAAATAAAAAGAAAAGGATTTGAGGTAAAAACCCTGGACTCTAAACTCTTCAAACTAATGTTAGACGGTAATCTAACATTTGAGGAAGACAGAAATCGACAGGCGGAGACCCTAGTGCGGCACGTCGTTAAAGCATGCGACGCTTCTATGAGTAAGAAGAAAACTGGCGCCCATAGAACGCCTGTTTACTGGTGGAATGAGCAGATCGGCACATTAAGAAGGGAATGCCACAAAGCGAGAAGGAGGTGTCAAAGGAGTCGGTGACTCAAAGAGCATACGTTATTAGCCGAATTCTTTAATAGAAAGCGTAGCTATCTCAAAGAAGCAATGAAAAACAGTAAATACCACTGATTTAAAGAACTTTTCTGAAAAATCAACGAAAACACATGGGGTAATGCTTACAAGCTGGTGATGACGAAAATCAGAGCCCAGTGCTATTAAAAACCATTGCGGAAACTCTATTCCCCGCACTCTAGAGAATCGAACGGCGCGAGCGCAAGAACCTGCTGAAACGGAATATACAATAGTCACTGATGTAGAGTGAATAGGAACGGAGATTTGGCAATGCCAAAGCACCAGGAGTGGATGGTATTCCAAAAAAGGCTTTAAATATTGCTATTAAGCACTATGCGAAACCCTTTGCTGAATTGTTTACGCGGTGCTTACAACAAGCTGTCTTCCCGAAAACCTGGAAAAAGCAGATACTGGTCTTGTTGCAGAAGCGAAGTAAACCAGCACTAGAGCCCACCTCATATCCATCGGAAAGAAATGTATCTCTGACAACCAATATGGGTTCCGCGAACAGATATTCCCCACTGATGCTATTAAAAAGTTTACTGACATAGCTAACAAGGCAATAGAGGCTACCAGACGGCTGTGTGGTACAAAAGAATACTGCGTAGTAGTCACGTCTGACGTTAAAATCGCGTTTAATTCGGCATACTGGCCCTATATTATAAGTGCACTTGAAGGTATGGGAACCCCGGCTCACTTGATTAGGATCATATCCAGCTACTTGTCTGACCGGGTTTTACTGTATGATACGGATGACGAACAAAAAACATATACGGTAACGGGCGGAGTTTCACAAGGTTCTGTGCTTGACCCATTGTGTATTGTTCGACAGGGGGCTGCGTCTGCCTCTCCTGAGGCAGCGTTAACGATTAAAGAGTGGCTCACGGCAACAAAAACACTGAAGCTGTCCTGATCACAAGCAAAAAGCTCGAAGACATAAAATTAAATATTGACGGCATAGTATAATGACCCAGAAAGCACTAAGGTACCAAGGAGTGCTTATTGATAATAGACTTAGCTACAAGGCACACATGGAAAAGGTATGTGGGAAAGCAGCACGTATAACGGCTGCCTTAGCTAGAATAATGGCCAACATTGCTGGATCAAGCCAAAATATTGTTGACACTTGGTTGAATTCCAGTTACCTTGATAGATAATATTTTGACTCAAATCTCTATTATGTCTTCCATAAGTACAGAGATCATGAAAAAACTGGCTGTTTAAGAGGGGGTGGTGTTCTCCGAGCAGTTCATCGCAAATATCGTCCTCGTTTAATTCTTCTTCTTCTTGATTGGCGTAGACACCGCTTACGCGATTATAGCCGAGTTAACAACAGCGCGCCAGCCGTTTCTTCTTTTCGCTACGTGGCGCCAATTAGATATTCCAAGTGAAGCCAGGTCCTTCTCCACTTGGTCCTTCCAACGGAGTGGAGGTCTTCCTCTTCCTCTGCTTCCCCCGGCGGGTACTGCGTCGTTTAATTATGCTTGATAATAATGATTCCTTTCTGGACCAACTATGTATTTATATCAATGACGCTCTGGTCATTGTAGTCTCATACATCCCTCCTAATAGTCCTCTAGAGTTGTAAAAGCCGCACACAAATAATATTTCCTCGCTGGTATTAAACAAGGCGAAAGAGAATAATATTTTTGTTCTGGGTGACTTTAATTTAAGCAATATCGTCTGGCCTGGTTGTTCCTATAGTCCTGCTCTTATTATCTCCAATCCTCTCAGGAGTTATTTTTCATTGATAGCTTACTTAGTCTCAATTTGATTCAAGTCAACTCATATTCAAATAGTCTCGATCGTTTTCTTGACTTAGTCTTTCTCAGTGTGTCTTTCATAGGATGATATTGCCAAGGCTATTTATGATAGTAAGTGTTATTTCAAATTGGATTTGGATGGGCATCCTGTACTTATAAAAAATTGTACTGCCTTGGTATATTCTCTTATCTTCAATAAGTCTCTCTCCTCTGGGAATTTTATTTCTGACTGGAAATTGACATGCAATACCCCTATTCTTGAAAGTGGTAGACAGGATCTAGTCTCCAATTATAGGCCTATCTCGAAAGTTTTTGAGTGTTCTGTTAAAACTAAATTATTTTTTGTACTAAAATCAATAATTGATGTCAATCAGCATGGGTTTCTGGGCGTTCTACTGTATCAAACTTAGCAATTTTTAGCGATTATTGTATGTCTGCATTCTCCGCTGGATTTCAGGTAGATTGTGTCTACGCAGATTTCTCTAAAGCCTTTGATAAAGTTTCACACAATATTCTAATTAAAAAATTATAATCTTTAGGGTTTCACTTGTGCTGTTTATCAATGATATTTCCTGTTGCTTCTCTTTCGCTAACTTTCTGTTATATGCAGATGACTTCAAAATTTTGCAATAATCAAAAACCCACAAGATGTATTCAAACTTCAATTTGATAGTGATACTCTTTATGATTGGTGCCTGAAATCGAAGCTTTTTCTGAATCTAGACAAATGCTCTCAGATCTCTTATGGCAGGGGACGTAACATCTTATCAACAAGTTACAATATTTCTAATTGCGTCCTAAAATGCGTTACTGAAATCAAAGATCTTGGGGTAGTCTTCGACAATAGATTTTCTTTCAGTAATCACATCAAGCGAGCGCTATTGCTCAAGGTGACCCAATCAGCTCTGATGTACGAGACTCCCATATGGGGACCAGAACTACAGCAAAAGGCTTATTCTAAGAAAGCGAAGTTTTCAATGCGGCTCAGTGCTATAAGGGTGGCGTGGACATTTCGTACGGTACCCTATGAAGCGATTGGAGTTCTAGCAGGCACCATGCCACCAGAGATAATGGCCATGGAACTCAAAAGACTATACTACAGGACTACAATAATCGGCAGGGAGGCAGGCGACTAACAGCTCAAGAACGGATGGAAGAGATCAAAACAAGCCTCAATGAGTTTCAAAACGGAACGAATTGTTCCTTCTGCAACAGCAGAGTAGAAGATGCGCTGTACATCTTCTTTTTCTGGAAACGGAATGAAAAGGAGAGAGCCGATTCACAAAAATTAACCACGGAATGAATGACACCGGACGACATAGTGTGGTTTGTGACTGAATCAAGATAAGTGTGGGACAGTGTGACAACATGGTGTGCTATAGTTCTTAAAGAGCTAAGAAAGAAAGATTGGCAACACAGAGAAATCAGAAGGATGAATGAGAAGTAGGCCTGAATGGCGTGACTGACGAGTCGAATGGCTAAATAAGCAAAGACAATGGAGTTAAGGGTTTAGTACGTAGGCGTATGGCTCTCCGCTTTAGCGGCCAATACGAATCGTGCATATCGTCCGGAAAATGACGTTATCTTTCGAAGATTCCCCCTCCCAAGTAAAAAAAAAACAACTACCTGTCTTCGCAGTAAGAAAATCATTTCCCCAATCAATCTCACTCGCATTTATGATCAGATTTCAGTGTTTCTAGAAGACATATTGAATGCAGCGGTCACAACACCTTTCAGCCCCTGCGAGTTGGTAGAAATGCCTGTTGGACAAGTACGTAGAGCTTCTTCATCGTTTCCTCTGCCCCTCATAGCACAGCAAGCGACCGGTGCTTGAAGAACTCCACTGAAATCAAATTGCTCTTAGAGCTTTAGATAATCCGACAGTTCATCGTTTCATTGATACCACTAAGCAAGGCGTCACCACTGCCTCTCATAGCTCATGGAGCTTGAGGTATCCGACCCTACAGCAGGTAGTGGTCCCAGACCCACTAGCTTCCGCTGCAGACTGAATTCATCGTCTTCACAATAACGAAACTGTTTCCCCGATCAATCTCTAGTGCTAGTGTTTCCAGAAGACATCGGGAATGCAGCGGTCATGACGCCATTCAGTTCCTTCGAGTTGGTAGGAATGTTTGTTGGACATTGGATCAGCAGGCCTTCTCCAACATACAAACGTTTAAAATGTACTTAGAGCTTCTCCATTGTTTCAAACAAGACGTCACCTCAGCCGTTCATTATACAGCAGACGTCCGGAACTTGAACTCGCTCCCGGAGCTTGCGACAATTCAACCCTACTGCAAGTCCCATCTTCAAGGTACCCACAAACTTGGATGTTCACGAATTACTGTAAATTTCAGTCCATTCAATGCTCAAATGGTCACTGGCGTGCTGTCTGTCGCTGAAGATTTATTTCGTCGTCTCCACAATAAGAAAGCTATTTCCCTGATCGATCTCACTCACTTCCATACCTATAGCATGTATGTAGAGCTCCTTCATCGTTTTAGTGATTCGAACAAGCATGGCGTCACCTCTTTCTCTCTTAGCACAGCAGGTGTTGAAAAAGTCCGCTGTCTCATGCGAGTTAATGACCTCGTCACAAGGCAAGTAAACATAGTTTCCACTAAGCATCATCAATAACAACCACACATGCATTCTCAACGTGTAAGCAACAAACAATGGAATAATTATCGTCCTGCGATAATTACCGTCGCATCTCAACAATAACAAATAAGTGATAATAGACACCGAATTTGAACAAACAAATGGCAAGCAGATAATAGCTAATTCATCTCAATAACAACAAACAAGTTGCAAACAGATAACGACAAGCCCATCTCGCTAGTATAAATAGCTGTAAGATCTCATATTAAAAACAGTTTTTAAGAATATCAATAAAGGCACGCATTTCGGCGTAACAATAAAAATATATTTTAAACTCATATCGTGAAAACGATATTAACTGGGGGCTCAAGCCGATATAACTGTTAACTGCAGCCAAATATCCTTGAACAGGATAATAAATAAAAATTATACGGCTTTGAAGAAAAGCATAAAACCAATGTCTGAAAAAGTTAGATATAATAAAACATTCAGTCGCGTAAAAGGTAAACCTTGAAATAACAGCCAATCTAAACCGATAAAAAGTGAAAAATGGAAATAAGAAATTCCTGGCTTCAAAGGGAATCTTTCACACTAGACTCACGTGATAAATGCCTAGAAACTTTCAATTATATGCGATCAATACTACAAAACAATACAATGGCTCAGGGCATCGCAAATCTGCTTGCACAGGTAGAAATTCTTACACAGGCTCCAAATAACACACAATTAAAGTTCAATACTTGTACCCTAGAAGCACAACAATCCTCCCAGACAGTCACTACGACAGATCATCATGTCATGTAGAATTCACACCAAACATAACACATATAAATTTCAAAACATTTGAAGTCATATTAAGCTTCAGTGGAGATAAGAGGGTGAAATCAGCCAAGCACTGAATCTCACACTCTAAAAGATAGAGATATCAGGAGAACAAGGAGCTGCATATGCAAACACAGAAGCAGTCCGTACTTTCATCACAGGTCTCAACAGCAGATATACAAACGATACATTATACATTCATCACCCAAAAGACTTAGAAACCGCATATGTAATCGCAAGTAGGATTTACCATGACAATGAGACACGGATACAGGTGTAATAATTATATTACTTGTAGTATTAAATGTAATATTAAATAGGAGAATCTGTACCCATAAAACCAGTTAAAGTTAAAACGTTTCATGGATACTCAGTGACCAAAGATAAGAAAATTATTACTTTATTCAATCATAATTTAGCTTTAGAGGAGTTCGGTATATTTCTAGGTGAACACGGTCTTAGGGTCTTGAAAGCAGAAATTAACATTTTCCAGTATAAACCCTTATATCAATATAAAAATCAAGTGATTAGCAACCAAAAAGTTAATTTCACAATCAATAAAACTGAAATTGAAACTATCATGAGAATAAATGACGAAACTACAATACAAGGTACGACTACAATACAAGGTACAATTACGACAGAATCAGAAGATCCTATTTGGGTGAAACAGTATCTGTATCCGATAGCAGACAACGAATCTATAAACATAGAAAGAGATAAATTGTTAGATAACCAAATTATTCAACCTAGTGAAAGTCCTTACAATTCTCCAATCTGGACCGTCGCCATCCGACCGAAGGGAAACCTAAAAGACGAATGGTAGTAGATTTTAGGAAGCTTAACGCTGAGACTATCACAGATAGATATCTTAGCCCAGATGTTGCTATGACAATTCAAAATTAGGTAAAGCAAATGTTTTCACAACGATAGACTTAGAGTCAGGCTTTCACCAAGTTTTGATAAAAAAAAATCAGGCAGAGAAAAAACCACATTCAGTGTGAATGGAAGAAAGTGTGAGTTCCTAAGGATGCCCTTCGGTTTAGAGAACTCGCCTTCTATATATCAGCAATGCATAGACGATATTCAACGTCCATATATTGGTAAGTTCCCATATGTTTACATTGACGATGATCTCATTTATTCCTTGTTACCAGAGGAACACATGGAACATATTCGTACAACAGTAAACGCACTTCGCAATACCAATATGAAGATTTCAAACGAGAAATCGCATTTTTCCAGTTATTACAATAAATTTATACTGAATTTCTCTCTAATAACGAAATCTCTAACAACATTTTACGCGGGACAATGGTGGCGTAAGTAAAACTCAAACCGCAAAGGTTTCAATTAATCTAGAGGAAGAAACAGCACTTGAGACTTTGATAAAAATAAAACAGGCACTACAATCACAAGTATAATTATTTCAACCAGTCTTCAGCAAATCTTTTCAACTAATGACGGACGCAAGTAACTTTGTAATAGGAGCTTTACTCTTCCAGAACAAGAAACCTATTTGCTTTATATCTACAACTCTTAGTCAAACTGAACAAAATTACAGCACGAATGAGAAGAAACTATTCGCTATCGTTTGGTAACTTCAAAAATTAAGAAATTACCTATACGGTATAACAGATCTAACGATTTATACAGACCATCAGTCAGTAATTTTTGCGAACACTAAACTAAAACGATGGAAAAACTTCATAGAAGAATACGGCGCTAAATTAAACAAAAAAATTTAAACGTGTAAAACAACCATTTAATACATTTAGAAATCAAATAGTTATAAACCACAATGCTACTAATTTTGTGGAAATCTCTTCGCAAAATATTTTTTTGTATCCACGACACACACTGATAATTGATAGTCTGAAAGAATAATAAACCCAAAGGTAGAAAATGCTATAAAAATAGATGAACAAACTCTATTCCACATAGAAAATGACATAATTTCAAAATTTCCAAATATCCCGACCGTTTTAGCTCAGAAAATGACAGAAGACATAAACAGACTGATGTGCACATAGAAGTTACCAAAATAATGTACAAGAAATACTGACTTCATATTAGGTTGCCAAAAAAGTCTTGCGGTATTTTTGCGGTATTTTTATTGAATTTTCAATTGTTCATAAAATTTTTCTTGATGACTCATGTCCAGCTCTTGGCCGATGCTACGGCTGCTACTATGCCGGTCTCTTTCGACCAATTCAGCGATTTTATCGAATTTTCAACGACAGGCCTTCCGGAGCGTGGCGCATCTTCGACATCTTGTTGGCGGTTTGAGATGCATTTTTGCCTTTATCGTAATAGTACAGTAAAATATGCCGTATTTTCTTTTTATTTTGCTCCGTGTTTGCGACGCTATAACTCACAAGCGACTTAAAAGAAACGACAATCAAACGAACAGGTGTTAGCGCGTGAAATGAGCTTTCCAAAAAGGTATAGGATGACCCGATGCAACGAATAAAACTAGAACTACGCGCTCTCAGCACCAACTAGCGAAAATACCGCAAGACAACCTAATATTTTTGGTCCACTTTACGCCAAATGTGTAGAAAAGAAATATTATACAACATTGGGAAATCTGCTTAACAAACAAATACGAACGCAGACCAAACAAACAACCCATTGGAGCCGCACTAATACCAAACCATTCAGGTAAACACATATATTTAGACTTATTTCACATGAAAGTGAACACATATACAACTGATAAATACTCAAAGTACATACAGGAAATTCCAAATAAAATGAAAACATACAAATACTTTAACGAAATATTATCACAGATTTACCCAAACGTCAAGTATATAATGACTGATAACGAATCAAGATTTTAGAGCACAGGTACATAACCACTCACCGGAAGACGGAATATTCAACGCAGTACGGCAATACAACAAAACCAATCACTCAGTCACAGGAGAGAAGCCCGAGGAAGTATTCTTCACAGAGGTGACACAATACTTACAAATGGTGGTAGAGCTATACACAAAGACAATATACAAGTGCAAGCATGCAAGGAATAATAATATTATTTTTCACCACCACCGCCCTCTGTGAGAGTACAATTGATTTAAAGGGCAAAAACTATGTAATGAGAGAAACCGACCCAGTATACGTGTACAATGACAATTAATTTTGATATCATGTAGCAAACATTTTAAAAATGTTAGCACCTTATGAGAAAATAGTACGACCTACTCGTAATCTCGAACAGAACTCCGCGGATCAAATATTTGTCAACAAAATAGAAGCACTTAAGCACAATCTAGCTAATGTCTTTACAGCTAGATGTTCTCTTAACTTTATAGGTTCAGTTCTTAAAATTATTAAATTAGATTTACCTTTAATAAGTATATTAGAATACTCTGACATATACGTATGTCTGCTACTTTAAACACGCAATTGAAACTGTATATAAATATACAGTATTAAAAACTTTTACATGTAAATTAAGCTGCATTGGCCACCCACGTAACAGATCTGTTCTCTGATTGTTGTTACTGCAGCGATATCAGCTGCATTAAAAGCACAGAAGAAAGATTTTGATAAAAAGTTAGATGAAATGACGAAACAGTTTACTAATACACGTATTGAAAACGTAGAATACTTTGAGAAAGGGGGAATTGTAGGGAATGTGAATTTGACGGCAATTAGGAGGCAAACGGCGCACACAGCCTCTAGATTATATGAAAGGTATGACGAAAGTGCTAAACACTACCAAACGATCGCCATAGTTATCAAAAAGATTAGAGGTTCTGCAGACAGTATTTTAGCTTCATTTGACACCGTGTTAAATTTCAAAGCCATAATAGCTAGACTTGACTTTACCTGTGCGGATAATCGACCAGTTTATTTGATCGAGCAGGAACTTAGTACCTTAAGGCAAGGGAGTCTGACGGTTGTAAAACTATACGATGAAGGGGAGAGAAAGCTTACACTGCTTACTAATAATCTTCAATGACTTCCGAGGGTCACCTAGCAAATTAGATAAATTAAAAATACAGAACGGATGCATTACGTGTCTTTATTTCCGGTTTAAGAAAACCCATTTTCGATATTTTATTTTCTGCAAGACCAGCTGACTTACTGACTGCTTTAGCACTTGCCCAAGAACTAGAGGCAAATCATGAACGTTATATGTTCGCGGCGTATTTTTCGAAGCGTTTTGACGACAATAGAAGGAGTCAACCTTCCAAAGGAAAGTCTCTTGAATACAGCACTAATCAATTAGAATATTCTAGTGCCCATAAAAAGCAGAATTACCAAAGTCATTACAATAGCCAAAGAAATAATACTTTTATTCACAAGGGTGGGCAGGAGAAATTGGAATTAATGGATGTAGACCCCTCAACGTCACGAAACACATTCAAATAATTTTCAAGGGTTTAGACAAAGACAGTTTTCTCGAAAAACTAATAACCAAGGACAACATGCTAATCGCAGGTCAGGTTTTGATAGGAGTACTGAGCCTAAATTTCAAAGAATAAATCACATTACGCAAGATAATGTTGATAAAATTTCTTACGACAACGTAGCAGAGAATGAAATCAATGCCATTGAAGGAGAGATAAATTTTTCAGGGAAAGAACCCTGCTACCATGGGTTAGCAGAACAATAGGAGCTGAAAAAAAAGGTTATTAAAATGTTAATAGATACAGGGACTTTGAAAAGTTACATCAAGCTCTTTAATGAACTAAAGGCGACTGTACCATTAGCTAAACCATTTTTAATAAAATCAATTCATGTTTCGACTACAGTAATTAAGAAATGTACAATAAATTTATACGGAATACGAGCTTGACTTACTAACAGATGGTGAAATTACACATGAATTTGGAAAAGAAAAGTTATTATTTACTGAATGTGGAGACATAAACATTGTAGAAATTCGAACAATAACATACCTCTTGAAGTGAAGGGAGAGTTTTTAAAAATAATCGAGAAGCGTACATATTTTAAGTTATACCCTTATTCATTAGGTGTAGGGGATTTTGTGAAAAACTAAATAAAGGAACTTTTACGTAATAGCATTATTAGGCCCTCTAGATCTGCATATAACAACCCAATTTGGGTAGTGGACAAAAAAGGTTTCGATGAGTTAGGTAACAAGAAGAAACGCTTGGTAGTATATTTTCAATTGATGATAAATATCCAATTCCAAATATAGTTTCATATTGTCTAACATGGGTCATTCGCAATATTTTACAACCCTTGATTTGAAATCAGGGTTTATGAATTCTGTAGACTGCCATTTGGCTTAAAACATGCCCTAGCATATTCCAGAGGGCTATAGATGACATTAGGCAACAAATAGGTAAAAGCTGCTATGTCTATATAGATGATGTGATAATATTTTCAAAAACAAAAGAAGACGTAAACTGGGTATTAAAAAGGATTTATGATACTAATATGAGAGTCTCATTAGAAAAGTCAAAGTTTTTAAAAACGAAATCGAATATCTTTTGTTTATTGTGTCAATAGGAGGCATTAAAACATGTCCGTATAAGGTTCATACAATGTTAAACTTCCCAGTCCTCAAAAATTGATTCAGTCTAAGGTCATTATTAGGACTGGCAAGCTATTATAGGTGCTTCATTGAAGACTTTGCTAGCATAGCTAAACCTTTGGCAGACATTCTAAAAGCTGAAAATGGAAGAGTCAACTCTTAGCAATCAAAGAAAGTAAATATCACACTAGATTCAAACAGTACCAAGCTTTTGATACTTTCAAACGTATCTGAAGATGTAATGCTCGCTTACCCCGATTTTAAAGAGCCTTTCGATTTGACAACAGATGTTTCTAATCATAGCTTGGGTGCTGTCTTATCTCAAGAAGGGAGGCCAATCACAATGATATCTAGAACTTTGAAGGAAAATGACCACAATTCTGCAAAAAACGAGAGGGAATTTTGGCCGTAGTACGGGCATTAAAAAATCTTAGAAACTATCTCTATGGTGTAAGACACTTAAACATTTTCACAGACCACCAACCACTAACGTTTGCAGTTTCAGATAAAAACCCAAATACAAAAATCAAACGATGGAAGGCAGTTATTGACGAACATAATACTAAATTGTATTATAAACCAGGAAAAGAGAATAATGTTTCCGACGCTTTGTCCCGGCAGCTGATTAATATGGTAGAATAAGACCCCAATTCTGATTGTGCAACGATCCATCGTGAACAGTCATAAACTTGTACCATACAGGCGCTTGAAAAAGCCATAAATTGTTTCAAAAATCAAATTATTATAGAAGAAGCTGAGAATCCATCTAAACGAACTTTTATTATATTTAGAAATAGAACAAGACATATTATTATTTTCGTAACAAACACACTATTTTAGGGATTATTCAAAACCTTGTCAACACCAACGTAGTGAATGCAATCCATTGCAGTCTGCATATTCTAGCCTAAAAGCGTTAAATATGGCAAGAAATTTGTGACTGATATATTCGATCCAAATGACCAACTCACCGCGCCGCACAAGAAAACGTAAAACAAATTTTGAATGACTATTTTTTCCCCAAACTGGAGAAACAAACAAAAGAAATTTTAAGAAATTGCAAAATCTGTGCAAAGTAAAAATATAATAGACATTATCAAAGGCATAAAATATTTGGAATGCCGATTCCGTCGTGTTTAGGAGAAATCCTTCATGTTGATATATTTTCTACAGACTCAAAATATTTTTTAAGATGTTTAGACAAGTTTTCCAAATTTGCAGTCGTGCAAACTATAGCATCTAGAACAATTGTAGATATAAAGCCCCAACTCATACAACTTTTGAACATTTTTCCTAATGCTAAAGTAATTTATTGCGATAATGAGAAGTCACTAAATTCTCATACCAGCCGATATTTTCTTGGCAACAGTGTCGGTATCGAAATTTATAATGCTCCTCTACTCCACAGCACATCTAACGGACAAGTAGAGCGATTTCACAGCACATTGGTGGATATTGCAAGATGCATGAAGTTAGAAAGGGGTATTGATGACACATGGGATAACAATAAAACGATTCACTCAGTAACTAAAAAAAAAACCAATAGACATATTTCAACCCAGAACCGACAATTGTAATGAAAGTAACGAAATATCATCACGATTGAGACGCACAGCAATTACAATTAAATACACACAACAGGGACAGAATAGAACGCACATTTAAGACTGGTGATAAAGCCTTAGAAAAGAGAAACACCAGACTTGGTAACAAATTAACCCCACTTTATGAAGGACAGATAATAGATAAAGATTTAGGGACAACAGTGCTTATTAAAGGGAGGGTGGCTCATAAAGACAATTTGAAATAGGTCGCACTTTTTGCTTGAATTAAGAACACAAAATAATTTATGATGTAAATATATAACGCAAAGGTTAATAAAAACATGCTGCATTAACTGAGTAATTGCTAAGTACCAGTCTGAATTTATCGTAAAAAAAGTACAACTGATTGTAAACTGAGCATTTCACAAAATTCCTTTCATTCTATCAACATTTTGTGTTTAAGCTAATGAGCATTGTTAAACATGTTATAATTAAATGCGTAATTTAAAGGAAATATTATAAAAATGTAAAAAGCTAATTAATCTGAAAATTAACATGAATTGTATGAAACATCTACCGCTTACTCCAGAACGAATCCATATTACATAATTATTTCAACAAGTATTCCATTTAGAGATTATGCGGCATGAAGCAAAAGATTCTGCACTACTACATCATTATTTCACTACATTCTGTTTTCTTAATCACATTGAGCTGCTACTCTTTTAATAACATTGGAGATCAACTAATATTATCTCCAGGACTGAGGACGTCCCTCATTAAGAAGGCGAGGAGTTAAGCTGCGATGGCCACCATATCTGTTCTCTGATACATTTTTAGTATGAGTATAACACTTAACAGCATCGCCGCACTTGCAGAGCAAGAGCGCGTTGATTGCAGAGTGATCACTCTGCGTGACAAAAAATTATTGATTTAATTCTAATGTCAATAATAATTGCTGAATGAACTAAAATAATGGAGAGAGAGAAGCGGTAAGCCAATACGTATTGGATTTTGCTCAGTTCAGATTTTGGCTGGAAGCTTCTTCATTGTTTCATTATTGCCACCATGTACGCCGTCACCTCTTCCTCTAATAGCTCAGGAGGAGTCCGGTGATTGAACAAGTTCGCTGCCATCAACGGTTCGCGAATTACTGCATGCTGATATCAACTTGCTTCTAGTGTTTGAGGCAATCCGACCCTACAGCATGGACTGGACAGTCCTACCTACATGGTACCCACTAAGCCTGGACGCTCCCGACTTAATGTAAGCTGCAGGCGATTCAACGCGCAAATGGTCCCTGACCCATGACCTGTCTCTGAAGTTTTTTTTTTCATTGCCTCTACAATAAGAAATCACTTTCCCCAATCGATCTCACTCACTTGTATCATCAGATTTCATTGCTTCCAAAAGACAACGGGAACGCAGCATCCACATCAACCTTCAGCTCCTTAGAGTTGCCATTTTATCAGCAGTCCCTCTCCAACAGCCAAACTTTTAACATGTACGTAGAGCTTCTTTGTGGTTTCATTATTACCACCAAGTAAGGCGCTGTGTTTGAGGTAATCCGAACCTAAAGCAGGTTCAGTCCCATCTACATAGTACCTACAAAGTTTGGAGGTTCGTGAATTAGCTGACATCAACCCTCTCCTGGAACTTGGAATAATCCGACCATGCAGCAGGTCCAGTCCCATCCACATGGTACCCAACAAGCTTCAAGATTCGCGAATTACTCTAAGCTGATATCAACTCGCTCCTGGAGCTTGGGGTAATCCGACCTTACAACAAGTTGAATCGCATCTACATGGTACCCACAAAGCTTGGAGGCCCTGACCTACTACCTGTTGCTGAAGATATATTTTATTGTCTCCACAGTAAGAAAACTATTTATCCAATCGATATCTCTCTCGTGTATCATCAGATTCCAGTATTTTTAGAATGTTCACATGACTTGTGAGCTTTTCACAACTTCCCACATCGGACATCATAACACCTGATCACACAACAGTTCACAACACACACCACTACACTCACCAATGAATCATATCTAATATTCACCACCCAAATTATTAAAAGATGCAGATCCGAACGGGATCAGGCTCATTCGATTCCATCCGTGAACCAGAAGGTTCGATATCTCAATCGTTATACCCGCGTCTATCGTACCGCTTATAAGAAATCGTGCATCAGATTGGTCATGTTGCAGCCCGAATTGATCAACAAGGTTGTCTATGATAAACTGAATTGGCTTGATTGTGTTTTCGGCACGAGTGTTTGTTTTGATTTTATCATACTCGTCGCAGCTTTCTGATACGTTCATAAGTATTACACAAACCCTTGGCGGAGTGTCCGTTCCCGTTTTATATTAAATTATATAAAATCAAATAGGTATGCTCATGTGTCATGTGTTGACGGTATTTTGGAACAGTTTTGGCAGTAATATCACCGAACTGCTGTTAATAACCGCAAACCCTTGACAAGTATTATATGCATAGAAATTCCGAAAATGGGTGATGCAGATAAACCACAAGTCACACCTTCAGAAGCATAGTATGAAACGAAAAAGATAAATAGATCTTACAATATCGAGGTTCATGACTGAAAGTGATAGTTTTATAAGATATTGCACAATATTTCAAGCTTCCCCTATTACTGACATCACGGAATCAGTTCTGAACATAAAATTAGAAAGTGTTAATAATATTAGGTTGTAAAATATCTCCTTTCCGCCTTTTTGTCTTTTGAATTTCGCGGCTGTGTATAAAGCACTATAGAGCTCGTATTTGGCAATACTATACATCTTTGAAAAGTCTTGACATAACCTACAAAGCGACGCTATGCAAGATTAGTTTGGATATTGCGTTCAACAGTTATAGACGTGTAAACATGTAGTTCACTAACGCAGAAATTCGCGCTATTTTAAAGCTTTCCTTCGGTAAAGGTAAATCCGATAGAGAAACTTTCTGTGAGATTAATGGTGTTTTGGGTTGATTGTACTCTATCACTTCGAGCTGCGGAGGAATGGTTTCGACGATTCAAAGCTGGTGAAAACGACTCCATGGATAAGCCACCCGACGGAAGACCTGTTACGACGAATACCGATCAAATTATGGAAAATATCGAGTAAGACCGGCATGTGGCATTTCGAAACATCGCCCAGAAGATAGAAGTTAGTCACCAAACCATATTAAACCATCCGCAGAAGGCTGAATACACAAAAAAGCTTGATGTTTGGGTGCCGCCTTCTAGCAGGCGATCGACCAGAAGTGAAAATTGGCCAACAGGAATGGTGTAGTGGTCCACCAGGACAACGCCAGACCACACACTTCGCTGATGACTCATCAGAAGCTACGGGAGCTCGGATGGTAGGTTTCATCGCATCCACCATATAGCATGGACATAGCACCAAGTGATTACCACCTGTTCCTGTCCATGGCTAAGGCCCTTGTTGATGTAAAGTTGGACTCGAAAGAGGCTTGTGAAAAGTAGCTGTCCGAGTTCTTCGCAAATACGAGAGTGGTATTCTGAAGTTACTGTCTAAATGAAAACAGATTAACGAACGAAACGGCGCATATTTGAACTAAATCCGATCACTGTAACACTTTTTATAAAGCATTGAATAAAGAGCAGAAGACATACATATATTGTTTGTCAAAAAAGTCTTGCGGTATTTTCGTTGGTTGGCGCTGAGAACACGTAGTTCTAGTTTCATTCAGCGCATCGGGTCATGCTATGGATATTTGGAAAGCTTTTTGGAAAGCTCATTTCACGCGCTAACCCGTGTTTGATTGGTTCTTCTTTTAAGTCGTTGTGAGTTATAGCGTCGCAAACATGGAGCAAAATAAAGAGAAAATACGGCATATTTTACAGTACTACTACGATAAAGGAAAAAATTCATCTCTAGCCGCCAATAAAATTTTTGCAGTTTATGGACCCGATACAGTTTCCATTTCCACCACACAACAATGGTTTCAACGTTTTCATTCTGGTGTAGAGGTGGTCGAAGATACGACACGCTCCGGAAGGCCTGTGGTCGAAAATTGCGATAAAATCGCTGAATGGTTTCAACGTTTTCATTCTGGTGTAGAGGTGGTCGAAGATGCGACACGCTCCGGAAGGCCTGTGGTCGAAAATTGCGATAAAATCGCTGAATTGGTCGAAAGAGACCGGCATAGTAGCAGCCGTAGCATCGGTCAAGAGCTGGGCATGAGTCATCAAAAATTTTATGAACAATTGAAAAAAAATACCGCAAAACTTTTTTGACAACCTAATATAGAGGAACGTTTTCTGGCATCGTACGATACAGTACTAGTACGAATTAACAAAGGGAATGATAACTGAACAGATAAATTTAGTAGGGCTAAGTGGAACCACTACTCCCCCTCCCAGAGTAGTTACAATATCAAAAGAAGACCTAGATAAAGGCATATATCTAAAAGTACCAGCTTGTGATACTGAAGTTTTTAATGGATGTTATGATCAATGGCCGTCCTTGCGGGACATATTCACTGCCGTTTATATAAACCATAATAAACTGTCACAAGTACAAGCAGGCAGTCAAGCGCTGCGCTTTAAAAAACAAAAATTATAATAGAAAACTTTATAAAAACTTTATTGCATTTACAAAAAATTCAAAAAGTGCCAGGAATTTCAAAAATTATACTCAATAGTGACTAATTGCATTTCAGTGTTAAAAACACAAAATATCTCCATGGGGCCTTATGATAGTAACTATTTGCGCAGAAACATTCCCTGATGCTGCTTTGCTACGGTGGGAATAACACAGGCCTACACTCATTTTGGTACCTAAGATTTTATACCTGATTTTGGATGTATTTTATGAGTTGATACAAGAAAACGAGTCACATTTTCCATAACAGCCCTTGTTAATGAGAAAGAAGAAAAAACATCTAGTAGCGGGAATGTGCTTCATCCTTCTTACTATACCGACTAATGATGTGCACAGAGCTGCACCAACCCATTTTTTTTTTAGGCCAGTGTAATTGGTTTATTCACATAAATTGCTAGAAACCAATATTTGAAACGGCTGACCTCACGCAGGACAGTACCATACAAGCTTACATTACTTAGTGTATGCCATGCGCGATGCGGTGGCTTGCAAGTGCTTGCAAACATACTATACGGGGAAATTAGAATGAGAATTGTAGGTAAACTAGAGGTGTCAGCTGACATCTAGTAGCGGTTATGTGGTTCATCCTACCTACTATACCGACCACTGATGCGCACAGAGCTGCACCAAAACTAAACATTTTTTTTGTAGGCCAGTGTAATCACTAGTGGAAAGAAAACATGGGAACAAACGAAAACATTCCTCACTGCTCAATTCGAGATAGCTGAGCGAATTAACAACAAAAATATAAGTCTAAAAAGTCATCAAAATTACTCAAGTAAAAACTTGTTTAAATCTTAAGCCAGCAATACAATAGACATATAATAAAAGTCACACGTTCGTGTCAAACCAAACTAATAAATGGCAACCATTATGTGTAATTTGTAAGGGAGGTCATAAAAGATTGCGAGAAAGTAAAAAACTATCGGTTTCTGACAGGAACAATCTTGTCAGACAACATAAATTTGCATCAATTGTCGGTCGAATGCTCATACGACAAAATACTGTGAAAGCTAATTTAGTTATGCGTATTGTTAACGAATTCACTAATTGCATCATATTACCAATTTTCAAAATATGAAGCAAAATCATTTTAAAAAAATAGGAGGATAATAGCTACAACTACACCAAGAAATCCCAAACCCTCGAATCCCAAACAAAAGGAAGACCAACCATGTTGCTTAAAAGCAGAAAAAATTCAAGCACTTCATTCAGAAAATAAAGGCTTAATTGGAGGATGGAGTCTAGTGTAGATGCTCACGCAAGTGAGGAAAGTGGCCAGAAACGATTCTTTTCCATATGGCTCACGCAGCTCACGACTTCCCGCCTATGACAAAGTATCCTCTGGGTAGCGTAAGAACGTCCGTTTGAAGGCGGGCTGAAGTGAGAAAGCGAACATCCCCTACATAGGATTATGCGCTGGACTTGGAACCCGCAACATAAAAAAACGCATCCAATGAAAACTAACAACCATACTCGGATAAGAGACCCCCCTATTAATGAGGACCATGGCAAACGAATTAGGGAATACGATTTGATGGCGTGCACTTAGAATGTTCAGTCGCCCCCTATTAATGATGACCATGGCAAACGAATTAGGGAATACGATTTGATGGCGTGCACTTAGAATGTTCAGTCGCTTAATTGAGAAGGTGCCGCTGCCCACCTGGTTGATGTCCTAGTTAGAGTGAACGCTGCCATCAGCGCCGTCTAAAAACCTGATCGAAGGGAAAAGGACTGAGGTGAGTAGATCCTTGTGCCATTTACTACAGTGGCCATATAAAGGAGCGCAAGTTTGGTGTGGGATTTGTAGTGGGAGAGAGACTCCGTCGCGGAGTACTGTGATTCACCCCGGTGGCTGAACGTCCAGCCACAATCCGCATCGAATCGAGGTTATTCAATATATCGCTGATTTGCGTTCACGCCCCGGGGGATGAAAAGGACGACGTGACCAAAGATGCATTGATGCATTTGAGCGCTTGGAACTATGAGAGCTACTCCCGCCATGATGTCAAAAACGTGCTTGGCGACTTAAGCGCCAGGGTAAGCAAAGAGAGTATCTTTGGCACCACGGTCAGAAAATTCAGCCTCCACGAGGAAACATCCCCAAATGGGTTGAAGCCGATCGACTTCGAAGGGCCCCGAATTATTGTTATCTGTAGTATTATATCGCAACCGCATCGAAAAGCTGTAATCATAACAGATTGCCGAACGTTGTTCTACCCCACTTTTTTTTTCGGAAATGGAAAAGCAGCTAGTACCACGAGAAGTGCCGTGTCGCAGCGGAGAGAAAACAAACTGGCTACCTCGCAAGGTTACGATCGACCACAACACGTGCGGGATGAGATAGATTCCGACAGTTCTAGAAGGAAGCGAGACGCATTTGCAGACAGAAATAGTAAGATGCTGAAATGCGTGAGTATGAAGAGCTTGACAATGGAATAATGCTCAAAAATTCATTAAATAATGCGGCGGATAACAGAAGACTTCAAGACCAGAGCATACTCGTGAAGAACCTAAGGGGGTGATCTAGTAACTGATGCCCAGAGCATACTAAAATTATGTAGGGAACACTTCTCCAGCCTGCGGAATGGCAGTGAATGCACAACGAGAAGAAGGCGAACCCGATTCCCCAAACGATGACGATGGAGCATGCCCGACGGTGAAGAATTTAGAACATCAATTACCCGTCTGAAAACCAACATTGCGGCGGTGGCCGATGTTGTCCGAATGGACGAGAACACTCCATCTTTAACAGTATTCGATGAGGGAAGCAGAGGAAGAGGAAGACCTCCACTCCATTGGAAGGACCAGGTGTAGAAGCACCTGGCTTCGCTTGGAATCTGTAATTGGCGCTACGTAGCGAAAGGAAGAAACGACCCTGCGTGCTGCTGTTAACTCGGATATAATCGCGGTGTCTGCGTCAGTAAAGAAGGAGAATTGTCATATCCATCAAAAATCGACATACTTAATACAAATACTCCTTGAATGTATGAGAAAACCTGCTATAAATTGTAAGCCCAAAATACAATTTTTGGGTGGATTGACCTTATTTTTGACTTCATAATTTCTTCTTCTTTCTTTTAGTTCTTTGTTATTTATAAATATATTATTTTTTATAATATTTTCTTTAATCATTTGAACTAATTTCCTATGTCTTTTGGTTTGGTTATATGTAAAATAGTATTTACATCCCGTACTATCTCTACTTCTCATAGTTGAACTATGGTATATCCTGCTTCTTCTATAATTGGTGTCGCTTGTAATTTCCTTCTATCTCCTCACTCAAAACCACTGTTATATGGGTTACCCATATCTGACACTGGAAAAAATTATTCGTATATTACACACTAATTGTCCTTTGTTTTGGTTTTTTTAAGAGTTATTATCCCCATTAAATGCCCTTAAGCTAAGAGTATCTTCATTCCCCACGTTTGGATATTCAATATATGTGACCTGGTCTACGAAAAGGGAGCTAACGTGCGAAAACTAGTTCTCTGGGAAACAGCTGTTAAAAATCGCATCACCAATCCGAATCAACTAAAAAGTGAAAATTTATTTTATGGATTTTTTAACACCTAAGCCCCCTTTCTGTAGACCAGGTCACATACGCCAATTTCATTGGTCTTTTTGTAATCGTCGCATGAACATTCTGTAGTGGATTAATTCGGTAACACGGTTGATCTTTATGCCGTACTCTTTTTGTAGTAGTTTTGTAGATCTTTTTATTGGACCTTCTTCTCTTGTTTCTATATAGTCTTCCCTTTCTTTGTTCATTTTGTCTGTACTGTTTCTTTTGAACGTTTCTATTTGCATCTTCAAAACGTTGGAAGGCATCTCATCTCTTGCCAACGACATACATTCTCATGACTGTTGAAAGATTAGGGTCCTCAATTTCTGTTAGTTTTTACAATAGGGTTGAGGTTAACCTTTCAAGGTTCCGCATTTCTCGTATGGCTATTTGGCTTTGTGAAGTGAACCTGTATTCCTTTATCCCGAAGGTATGCCAATAGCTGTTCTGCTTTGAATTCATTTTTATTAACGACTTTTTAGGTTTTCCGAATTTTGGAAATTGTTCCATCAAAATTGTGTTTTTTTTTTGTGGGACAGTTTCTATCTGTTATGTTATAGACTGCGGCAAATTTTGTAAGTTTATCTAATGCTGTTACAAAGGATTGTTTTTTGAAATGAAAAATATCAATGTGCACTATTTCATTTTTATTTTCAGGGGATTTTGTTAAATGAAATTTTGGTTTTATTGGATTCCTATCATATTTGACTTATTGGCATTTTTGGCAGTTATTTATTAGTAGTTGAATGTGTTCCTTAAGTTGAGGGTAATTCATTTTATCTTTTAGTAATTATACGTTTCGTTTGTACCACTAGGCATAGATTCTACTTCTTTTATTTTTGATGAGTTTTCATTTCGACTTAAGAAATCAGCTACTACATTATTTTTTCATTTAAGTATTCTATTTCCAAATTGTATTCCTGTAGTTTCAATACCCACCTCTGATGGCGTAGAGAAAGATCCTTTCCTTTATATTTATTAGTGTTTCAAAATTTTAAAATCTAACTATGTACTGTGGATCTCTTGCATTTATTTTATAATCTTTTATTAAGTACTTTATCATGGAATGTGCTACTATCGATTAGTCTTTAATAAATTTCTTATAATACCCTGTAGCTCCCAAAAAACATTTAAGCGGTCGCTCTGCTTTCGGAAGTTCTAACTCTTCTATTGCCATAATTTTTTCTGTATTAGGTTTAATTCCATCTTTTGCTAAAGTATGCACTTAAAATTTGATTTCTTTCTTTAGAAAACTACATTTGCTTGCTTGATGTAATGTAATGTAACAAATTGTTATTCGCTAAATTCGCGAAAAATTTTTCAAGTGATTGAATATTCTCTTCTAAGGACGTGGAAAAGATCAAAATATCATCGAAATAAACAACACAAATTTTGTTTTAGAATTCTCTTAAAATCTCGTTAATAATAGTTGGAACGTGGCTGGGATATTTTTAAGTCCAAAAGGCATATGGACGTACTCATGCAGTCCTGCCGGAGTAACGAAAGGTGCCTTTTCGATATCCCTTTCTGCTATTAATATTTGGTGATAACCTTTGGCTAAACCAATGGTGCTAAAGTACTGCGCTTTGCCCGGTTCCTCAACCCGAGTCATGTTATCTACTTCCATTCCTAGACCTAGACCTATAATTTCGACTGTTAATGTTAGTCCAAGTATTTCTTGAGTATTGTCTAGAAAAATTACTTATATTTTGTAGTCTACTATTATGTTGACGTGATCCATTTGTTTGACCTTTAAAATTACATCCATCACGAATTCAGTCACAGATAGAAGGCAGACTATTTTAATGATCTCCATAAGAGATATCGATGGAAGAGGACCCAGAAGGAAGCCAATGCAGGAGAATGCGTTATGATACAAGACGAATGCCTTCCTGCAACGGAATGGTGATTAGGCCGCATTGAAAAGGTTCATCGAGGATCAGATGGTCACGTAAGAGTATTCGATGTATGAACAGAAACGGGCACATTTACTCGATCAGTCGCAAAAGTGTGTTTTCTTCCAAACAGCGAAAAAACTTCAACCATTCGAAAACCATTAAAATTCGAAATAAATCGTTATAATTTAAGAGACAAAACAAACTCAAACAGGAACGAATAAAATAAAATTATTATAAATGTATATATAACGTAATTTCAAATTAAGGGCCAAACCACTTTCTAATATATATTCATATTCCCATATAAATGGGCGTAAACGACTTACAAATAGTGCCCGAATCATTGAGGCCGAAATCGCCACACCCAAGGCGTCAGCTGCACCCGTTGTCGCTCCAAGGACCAGGGTTATGCGACCACCGAGATCCGCCGCAGCAGTCAGGGAGATAAGGTAAGAGCAACTATTGGAGCCACAGAGGCCTCCACGTTGCAGCTTGTGCCATCGCCCGCACGCCCTGAAAAGATGCACCATATTCCAGAGTATGAAACTTTCTGAAATACAACAGGTTGAAAGAACCCACTTACATTGCATGACCTGCCTGGCACAGGGTCACGCCACGATAGAGTGCTGGGCCGATGGTACCTGTAAATATTGCCGCATCACACTCTGTTCCACCGAATTCCCAGCCGAGCCAATCTGTCGGAAAAACGCACCGACACCCGTAACATACCACGCAGCGATCAAGTTTAGCGACAACGCACGAAACCACCAAAAAAACGTTCACGGCAGTCTCCGCCACGCCACACTCATCGCGAGCGACAACGACGCTCAACGAGGTTGAGCGCTGTAGTCAATACACTGCAGTAGCTTCAAAGGCTCCTAGACTCGGGGGCCGGGACGTCCACATGACTTATGAGCTTTCCACAATATCCCACATTCTATATCACATCACGCCAAGTCACACCACCTCATCACATAACAGTTCACAACACACACTACTACACCCACACGCATCAAACACTGCTAATCATACAACACAAAAACCACACGATCCTCAACAACTCATCTCTAATATTCACCACCCAAACCATTATAGAGATCCGAATGGTATTAGGCTTATTCAATTCCATTAGTGAACCAGAAGATTTGATATCTCAATCGTTATGCTCATGTCGTCGTGTCGCCAATAAGAAGTCGTGGTCCGTCCATCCATCGCCATAATGATACGGATAAATACTTATGCGCGCTGTGTGTGTGTGTGTGGTGACTCACCAGAAATAAAGTGTTTTTTTTTTTTAAGAATAATTCGTTCTAATATACTGAATAATACATTTTTATAACGTTTCAGTAATCTCGTGTGTGTGCGCTGTCACATTCGGTTTATACTTTCCGCACGTAGGTATACAAGTGCCACAATTGTACACAGAAGACATCGAGAATGCACCGGCCATAATCCCTTCATATCCGCAGGTCCTTTCCAACCTCCTCACTTATAACACAAAGGAAGGCTTCACCTCTGCTTATGATGGCACAGTAGGCGTCCGGTGCTTAAACATTTGCGCTAACATCAACTCGCTCCTACAGCTTAGGGTAATACGACCCTAGAACAGGTTCAGTCCTATCCACATGATACTCACAAAGCTTGGAGGTTCTAGAATTACTGTAAGCTTAAGGCGATTTAACGCGAAAATGGTCCCTGCACCACCACCTGTCGCTGAAGATTTATTTCATCGCAGTCCCATCTACATAGGACTTTCAAAGTTTGGAGAATCGCGAATTACTGTTCTATCTCCATGGTACTCTCAAACCTGATATCTACATGGTACACACAACGCTTGGCGCTTGGAGGTTTGCGAACAACTGTAAGCTTCAGGCTGTTCGACGCACAAATGGTCCCTTACCAACTACCTGTCACTGAAGGTTTATTTCATAGTCTCCACAGAAAGAAAACCTATTTCCAAGATTAATCGCATTCTCATGTATCATCAGATTCCAGTGTTTCCAGGGACATCGGGAACACAGCGGTCACAACACTTCAGCTTCTTCGAGATGGTAGGGATGCCTGTTGGACCAGCGCCACATAGGCAACAGCTCGAGAGGCTTGGACTTTGATGACCTCATATCGCTTCTTAAACTCATGAGGAGCATCTCCAACATCGAGAGCATACTTTCGTGGTGCTACGCATCAATAAACTTACCGTGAATTCCAGCCAGTGGGTTTTCTGTAAGTTATTTAGCGTATGCTTTCGAGGCTGGTATTGTTGTGGGTGTTGATACTTGTTTCAAAATTTTCGAAATTTTTATGATTTCAAAGTTATGACTGTCAACAGTAAACATCCGGGCAGTATAAGTCGGCGCAGGATGGCGACATGCGAATTTCCTAACTCATTTTTGAAATGGCGAAAAGCAGCATAGTTTTTTCACACATTTGTATTAAAAAATTGCAGTTGGCACACACAATACTAGAATGTGGCTTCCAAAAACGGTTACACCGCTCACACGACTATGTTACCGTTCCAACTAATAATCCTTTTCGAACTTTGAAAATAAATGCATTTGCATATGCAAACCTGATGACAAAAAAATCTTCTCTAAAGAATAAAAAATAGCAAACACCATATAACGGGACATTATTATACTCTTGCAACATGTAAATGAGAGAGCGTGTTTCATTGATATTAGTGTATCTTTTTGCCTAAAATGGATAAACTTTACCTTGCCTCCTATAACAACTCTATAACATCCGGGTAATTTTACCCCATATGATTGGAAAGATTTTATTAGTATGTGGCGTATTAAATTTACGCAGTGTAATATCGGGACGATGCTTCCCTCAACACGCATATACTACACATATATGACGATATAACGATTTTATTTTTTCTAAATAAATAAATTACTTGGATTTCGATCCTCTTTTTGACGTTTTACAAATTAAATTATTTACCTGTATTTATTTATTTATTTATTTAAATGAGAACTAATTATTAATAATTAATACACAAAGATTAAACACTGGCTACTAGGGTCTTCGGCTATCTATTACAATAGTTCTGTCTAATTAAAATTAAGTGTAAAATTAATACTTAGTTTTTATTTGCTTACAATATTAAATGTTATTTATCTTACATATCTTAAGAAAATTGTTGATAGCATTGATGTTGTCAATATTTGGTGTTTTCAGGAGACGGGAGGGCTCCCTGTTTCCAAAGATGGTTTTCCTTTTTTGTGCTAGTGCGGTGTCATCAACTGATACCCAAAGTGAACGGTTGTGTTTTGTGCTATTGGTGGTTTTTTTTCCTATTCCCTCACACCCTTTTCGTAAGTGCATTCTAACATCAAGAACTTTCATTTAAAGCACGTGTAACAGAGGGTATATATTATAGTACAGTGAACAACAAGAACCATGCCTCCAGGGGGTCACCCCTTTGGTGATAACAGGTTCTCCCTGTTATCAACAAGTCCCAAATCAGAAAGAAAAAAAATTCAAGCATTTGAAAATAACGATTTCCAAAGCCTTACCCCAACAATAAAAGACAACCCGAGATTTTTAGTGCTAAGTGCAACGAACTCTCAGAAACCCATAAACAAATATTCGTGTTTTGCTGTGCACAAAGCGTTAAAAAATATAAGCACAGAAATAATAAATACATCAGAACTAAGAGACGGAAAACTTTCATTACTAGTAAAAAACAACAACATAGCTCAAAAATTCATATCTACGAAAACTTTATATGGCATATGTGATGTAGAAATAAAACTCCACTACTAACTCCTTAACTACACAAAAGGAACAATTTACGCACCATGCCTCAATGAAATCTCAGACGACGAAATCAGTGAACACCTAAAACCAAAGGGAGTTGTATCAATTTTCAAATTCCCTAAATACGTTAATAAAAAACTAGTACCTAGCGGAGTCGTTCTCCTGACCTTTGATAAATATCATCTACCTGAAAAAATTGAACCATACTATCTAAACCCTATGAGGTGCAAAAACTGTCAACTTTTAGGACATACAACAAACCGATGTACTAAAGCCGCTGTTTGCGACAAGTGCGCTCTCCCCCCTCACCAACCATCCCCTTGTACACGTTTCTTTTGCATAAACTGTTCAGGTAACCACGCATCTTCTGACAAAATATGTTTATACAAATGAAACAAATAATAACCATAAAAACAGACGAAAAGTGCTCCATGCGAGAAGCGATAAAAATAAAAAAAACCCAATTTACTAATGCACTCAATGAAAACTCTGCTACATTCGCTAGTATAGAAAAAACTACGACCAACAACTTAAATGAAAATAATAAACTCCCACAAACTCTACTTCTACAGAAAATACTCCTTCAATAACAAACCACAAACCTACCAACAATATGAATAACGAAACACAAGAAAAAGAAATAAACGAAAACAATTATACCACAGCAAATATAACAAATACAACAACAACAGGATCAGTCGATGACTCTCAAACCCACGCAAAGATCTCATCATTGCTTACTCACCTTACAGGTCCTCTACTAACAACACCAACAATATACTCACCTCAACCTACAATATTCCCCTCTCTAACAACAGATAATAAACGATAGAATAAACAATGCGAATTTTACAGTAGAATATAAATGGCTTACTTAACTACACAAGTTACTTTTCTAATAGCAGTCAAAATACTTCCTGTAAGCAAGGCATTGCAATTGTCGTTAAAAACTCCATCAACCATAAACTCACCCCGGTCACTTCTAGCATTTCCTGCTTGGCGTTGGAAATTGACATAGGCTTCAAAATCACTATTGTCGATTGCTACATCCCGCCTCATCAGAACTTTACTAATAGGGCCCTTAGTAATATCATCAACACTGTTTCTGCCCCAATTGTTTTGTTAGGCGATTTTAATGCTTGGAGCCCGCTATGGGGTTCTTCTGCTAGTAATAAAAGAGGACAAATCATTGAGGATATAATACTTTCTCATAACCTAGTCGTCCTTAACGATGGATCACCCACTCACTTCTCTACACATAAAACATTTACCCATCCCGACATCACCCTTGCCTCCACACCAACCCCTGGCAAAAAACATAAACGCTGAAGCCGCCGTTATTAAAACAATCATCCGATCAGCAGCACACTACGCGATACCCCAGTCCAGTACCAAGCATTTCTATGCTAAATTGCCATATTGGTCAAATCTCCTAACAATTTTAAGGAACAATAAACAAACATTATGGTCCAAATACAAACATTCCAAAACTGACAATAATTTCATAAGCTATAAAAAAGCGAACGCCGTGTTTAGAAAAGAATTAAAATCTGCCAAACGAAAAGCTTTAGAAACACTCACCGCCAATATCAACCCACTTTCGAGCACAAAAAAAATTTGGTCAGATATTAAAATTCTTACAGGCTCCTCACAACGATCCAGCATACCATTTATACATTCAGCCCAAAGTCCTATTTATAACCCTAAAGACATTGCTCAGAAGTTTGCGGACACATGGTCAGATAATTCCAACAGTCATAATTTTCACAATGATTTCAACACCTTAAAAAGCCAAACAATYTCTGAAAACTACAATAACCCATTTCCCTCACCCAGAACCGTCCAAGCAGATGCTCCCATCACATTAAGTGAATTCGATGTAACAATTGCATCGATGACTGGTAAAACTTTAGCATTGGAATTTCCTATCCCATCCTTAAAAATCTCCCTCGATCCCTTAAAATACGAATAATTTCTCTTTAAAATAAAATCTTCAACGAGGGAATCTATCCACAGGAGTGGAAGACAGCTTCCATCCTTCCCATCCCCAAGTCCAATAAACCTACCTCTCAAATAGAATATTATAGACCCATATCCTTACTTCCTTGCATGTCCAAAATTCTGGAGAAAATAATATCTGTAAGAGTTATGTGGTTTGCCAAAGCAAACGCTTTTATAAAACCCCAACAATTTGGCTTCCAAAAAGGATTAGGAGTAACTCACGCTTTTATAAAACCCCAACAATTTGGCTTCCAAAAAGGAATAGGAGTAACTGACGCTCGTTATTTTTCGAACACTATGCCTCTACGGCTTTGTTAAACCGAAGTCACGTTTCTGTGCTAAGTTTAGACTTTGAAAAAACATTTGACAGGATTGGACCTCACATGGTACTCAGGGAACTTAAAAAATGGAATATTGGCGTAAAACTATATAATATAATAAAATCGTTTTTGAACCACCGCAAATTTTTTTTATTGCTAATATGCATAAATCCGGCCTACACGATCTGTTTAATGGTATACCACAGGGATCACCTCTTTCTGTTGCGTTATTTACCATTGCGTTCAATGAAATAAGTACAATTATAAGTTCTAGTGGAGCTGTCAAACACTGCATCTATGCCGATGATGTTTTAATATTCTCTCAAACTCAAGATCTAAACCAAGTTAAACACATATTTTTAAATATATTGAATAAAATATGTAATTGGTCAAAAATTTCCGGCGCTAATATATCGCCTAGCAAATGTAAAACTTTTCACATATATCGGAAACAAAAGTTCTCCTTTCCTAATATATCCTTTTCAACCGTTGATCTCCCACACACTAATAAATTAAGAATCTTAGGACTTATATTCGACAACAAATTAACTTTCAAAGAGCATATGTTAGAGTAAGTCTTTTTTCTAGATTGAATATAATTAAATTCTTATCATCTAAGTATTGCTTAGTACATACAAATACTCTTGTCAATATAACAAAAGCTTTAATATTATCTAAAATTGACTTCGGACTTTGTATTTACGGACATTGCGCTAATACAAACATTAGGCTTTTGAACGCACCCTATCACGCAGCAGTCAGAAGAAGCATTCGCGCCTTCCCAACGTCACCAATTAAGGCAATTCTATCAGAAGCTGGATTACCACATATAAACTACCTGACCATGCGCAACACCATGATGCTTATACCGAGGCTACTTCACTGCAGAAATGAATTAACTTTTTCACAAATCAATTGTTCTATACTATGACGAGTTGCTTAAGTCTAATTCAACAGCTGAACATCGTAACCACCCCATCATTTCTTAAAACTTCAGAGTATCCTCCAAGTGAGATTCCAAATTCATCACTCATCAACACCCTACTTAAGTACCCAAAATATTCTACCAGCAGTAATGAGTACAAACAAATGTTTAATGCGGTATTGGAGACCTTAAATGATGATTGGAACTTGTATTATACGGACGGATCCAAGTTAACATCAGCACAACGTTTGCTGTGACAGACCAGCTAGGTGTTACTACCAGCAGTAATGAGTACAAACAAATGTTTAATGCGGTATTAGAGTCCTTAAATGATGATTGGAACTTGTATTATACGGACGGATCCAAGTCAGACACCAGCACAAAGTTTGCTGTGACAAACCAGCCAGGTGTTACCATTATGGTCGGTTCCTTGCCATCCTACTGCTCGGTATTTACTGCCGAAGCAGCCGCAATATTTGAGGCAGTACAATTTGCTTTCCGAGTGGGAAATAAATGCATTATATGTACCGACAGTATATCAGCAATTGAAGCTATATTTAATACCAATAATGCACCTTTAATATCCAATATTCGTAGCATGCTATTGCAAAGCAGTAACTGTATTCAAATAATGTGGGTGCCTAGCCATATCGGAATTTATGGCAACGAAGTTGCCGATAAAAAAGCTAAAGAAGCTTCCAAACAACCACTTCACTTCTTTGACTATTTCACCGATAAAGATATACGCAGACTTGTTGAAACACACGTAAATGAAATCCAAGTTAGTGAATGGAGTAATCACGATCACCACTACAAAAAATCGAATTCTGCGGGAACAAAGCCTTTATACCCAGGAAAAGCGACTTATAAAAATATAAGGACATTTATAAGACTTCGAATAGGACTGAAGGCCCTGGCAGCCAGTGCTTTACATCTATAAGTGGAACGATTATTTATAATTATTTCTCTTTTAACTAAATAAATAAAAAAATAAATAAAACCAGAAAACAAACGAACAGTTGCAATTTAATAACAAAAAAAATCAGAAGCAATTGCATAATGCCGACGAAAGTGTGCTAACTGGATGACGTCCTGTGAACATACTGGCTATTGCATATAATATTGTTTTGTCACTTTGTTATTTGTTGTTTTGGTACTTGGTGCAGATTGTAGGGTCTTCCTTTTTGTAGATTGAACAGAGCACACTTAAATTGCAATCGTTGGACATACTTTCGACCGACCATATTTTCCAAAAAAAACTGATGCGTGCTCCTTATCTTCGTCGCCGTGTTTGAATAGCTCGGCCGGCAATCTGTCGGCTCCCGTCGCTTTGTTGTTTCATAGACGTGTAATTGCTATAGCAGAGAAGAGGAAAACTTCCACTCCGTTGGAAGGACCAGGTGGAGAATTGTTATTCGAACTTCTTCACGCTCTTTCAATGAAACTTGTGCTCCATCGAAATCGATTGAGGAACCAGGTTCGCCTTCTCCTGGCGTTATAATTTCACTGTCATTCAGCAGACTGCAGAGGTATTCCCTTCACAATTTTAGTATGATCTGAGCATCGGTTACAAGATCACCCTTAGGAGTTCTATATGAGTATACTCCGGTCTTGAAACCTTCTGCTAGCCTTCTGTTTTTTCTTAAAATTCCGGTTTGTCAAGCTCTTCGTAGTCACGCATTTCGGCCTCTTTTTTTTCTGTCTGCAAATGCGTCTCGCTTCCCTMTTCAACTCTCGGTATCTATCCCATCCCGCACGTGCTGTGGTCTATCGTAACGTTGCGAGGTAGGCAGCCTGTTTTCTCTCCGCTGCGACACGGCACTCCTCGTCGTACCAGCTGTTCTTTTGTACTTTCCGAAAACCAATGGTTTTGGTTGCAGCTGTACGTAAGGAGTTTGAAATGCCGTCCCACAGTTCCCTTATACCGAGTTGTTGACGAGTGCTCTCAGAGAGCAGGAGTGCAAGCCGAGTAGAAAATCGTTCGGCTGTCTGTTGTGTTTGCAGCTTCTCGACGTCGAACCTTCCTTGTGTTTTTTGGCGTGCGGGTTTTGCTGTACAGAGGTGGGTGCGGATCTTGGCTGTAGTAAGGTAGTGGTCCCAGCCATTACTAAGACCTCGGAGCGTATGCACGTCTAAACCACTGAAGACGTGACTTCCGTCTATCACAAAATGATCGATCTGGATGGTGGTTATTCGATCCGGAGACAGCCAGGTAGCTTCATGAATCTTCTTATGCTATCTAGTACTACAGGTAACCATATTTCGGTCCCCCTCGAAGTTGATCAGCCTCATCCCACTTGGGGATGAATTTACCGACTTTCTCGAGCGTTGTGTCGAAGAAACCGTCTCTGCCCACCTTAACGTTAAAGTTGCCAAGCACGAACTTGACATCGTGTCGGGAGAAGCTCTCATAGGTGCGCTCCTAGCGCTCATAAAAGGCATTTTTGGTCACATCGTCCATCTCTTCCATCGGAGCGTGTGCGCAAATCATCCATACGGTGGAGAACTTAGCTTTGGTGCGGATTGTGGCTAGACGCTCATCCACCAGGGGAATATCAGCAATCGGTCACAGAGTCTTCCTCAATCCGTGCTCGCACTTATTGGACGTTGGTGATGTCAACCTCTATTTTCACGACATCAACCAGCTGGGCAGCGGCATCTCCCAAATTAAGGGACCGGACATTCCAGGTGCATGCCCTCAAATCGTTATCCTTAATGCGTTCGCCATGGTCATCATCAAAAGCGGGTTGTTTCATCCGACGTTGTTGTTTAGTTTTCAGTGGTGCGTATCTTACGTGGCGGGTCCCAAAGCCAACGTTAAACCGTTGGCGTGGTTCTCCTTCTCACTTTAGCTCGCCTTCAAACCGATGTTCGTTGGCTACCCAGAGGGTACTTAGTCTATGACCAGAAGTAGTGAGTTGCTTGACCCATGTGTAAAAGAATCGCTTCTGGCCAAATGAATGGCAGTCGGAAAACTTTCCTCACTTACGTGAACTTCTACACATGACTCAAGCCTCTATTGACGGACATCTCTGGGCTGAATATTTTTAATAAGTGGACAATACCATGCCGCTTTCAGCTTTAATGTACCAAGGAGGAATACTATTTCCACCTGCTCATACAGTGTAACAAATAATAGAAAATTGGAAGATAACCACGCATTGACGATAAAGAATGCCTAAACTGCGATAGCTCGGTACATAAATTCGCCTTAAGCATACAGCTATGATTACATTTTCTGGTGTTAAAAGACGATGCGAAATTGTAAAATAAGCTGTGGCAACTCCGTCTTCAACGATTTCCACCACGGTGAAACCGCAGGGAGTTGAACGAGTTGACGTGGTCGTTTCTTCTTAATAGTCTCGAGCCGACCATGAAAGCAATTAATAACATAAAGGACCGTTTTCTAAAGCTACAGTAACAAATTTTTTATTTGTTGTGTTAATTAGTTTTTGGTATTTAATAAAAACATACTGCATTCATTACAAGCAGTGAAACCATGTTTATTAGGGGAACATGGCATAAGACGATAAAACATCAACTTCAATGAAGTAGCGGGCAACTGCAAAAATCATTATGTATACCTCAACGTAACAATGATGCACATATCATGCAGTCACACAACTCAAACTTTTAGAATTTAGTATCAACAACTCCGCGCACTGATTCATTCAGGTGGAGGAACAGTTAATTTCGCTAAACATAGGGATAACATAGAGCTGTCGGTGCCTTAACGGCTGATTTACTCAAGGAGATTTCCGATATCCTCAGGGTACCACCAGCACAATAAAAATATATTATCTAAATTTTAACGGCATTAATTGTTTCACCAATTCCGTTGATCATTACCCTTTTTGCACAAGTTAAGCAACTTGTAGAGGGTTTCGAGCACCATCTCGAACTGCAGCACCATTGGGTCCTTGTGTTTATCGATGAGAGAGCCCATCGATGGCTTAAACTCTGTATTAACAAGTCTGTAACCAGCCAAGGAAACTGCACTATGGCCTGCTGATAGATCTCAAGAAAAATCGGCACACCCAACCGCTAACATCACTCACAACGATTGGACAATTTTCTGAAACGAGGTAGTTCGACATTGGATCAGCAGGCCCTTCTCCAACATCTATCCAACATCCGCTTAAAGCTCTTGTAGTCTTTATCGTTTCATTGATACCACTAAGCACGACATCACTTCTGCCTCTTAGAGCACAGCAGGTGTCCGGTCTCATCTACATGACAACCACAAAGGTTGAAGGTTCGCGAATTACTGTAAGCTTCAGGCGATTCAATGCGCAAATGAGCCCTTACCAACTACCTGTCACTGAAGGTTTATTACAGTAAGAAAACTATTTCCCATATCAATCGCATTCTCATGTATCATCAGATTCCAGTGTTTCCAGAGACATCGGGAACGCAGGGGTCACAACACTTCAGCTTCTTCGAGATGGTAGGAATGCCTGTTGGACTTCGCAATGGAACCCAGACCAGCGACACATCGGCTATAGCTCGAGAGGGTTGGACTTTGATGACCTCTTAGCGTTTTCTTAAACTCAACTTCAAGCAGGACATAGCAGCTGTAGTTTGAACAGCTGAAGCATTCAATGCAGCTATAGGGATATCACTGAAACAGTTCGAATATGGCATTTGGAAGCAATTTGGATTTTTATCTACGAAGCTCATCCTAACAGAATTGAAGTACATCGCGTACAACAGGTGAAGAGAAAGTTTAGTTGACGCCCTGTTCAGGATCATGAGCATGCCGTCCCTCTTGAGCGCCCGCCGGAAGGATTCAATACGAGCAATACGATAATTAGGAGTTCCACCAGCTAATTCACGTATTAACCTCAACAATTTTTGTCGAGTGACACGTTTCATTGGTTGTCCCATCCCAAAGGCTAGGACAGCTATTGCACACTCAAGGAGAAGTACATTTGGCGGGACATCAAGAAGTGCGCACCAAACTGGTTCCGGTACTGCATACCGTACCAGCACTCAAAGACTTAGCATCACAACCTCAGCGACCTCATCGAATAATAGTTGTTAAGCAGCTAAGGTACTGTTTAATAACCAATGTTAGATTATTAAGATGGCTAGTTGCTGTTTCTCTAAAGAAGATTTCATTTGACATCGCTTGAGTGCCTTCTACTCCATCTATAGACAAAATCTGATATCACACGAACTACTCATTCAGTTTCAACAAAACTTGATGCGTAAGAGTATTATTCCGAAATTACTAAGAGAATTGACAAAACAAAGCACCAACCACGCCTTCTTCTCATATATATTTAAATTTTAATTTTCACGTCCGAACTTAGCACTTTCTTACTTGTTTAATATGGAGTTTTGTCAAAGCCGGCACATTTAACAGTTTCAAACTGCTACAGTATAAAATGTTTGGCTAGCACACATCTCACTCTTTCCTCACTTATTATAATCACGTTTGCGAAAGTGTTCAGCTGCAGCTCAACTTGGGTACCAAAAAGGTATAGCATAGAAGCGAATAAAACTAGAACTACGCGCTCTCAGCACCAACTAGCGAAAATACCGCAAGACTTTTTGACAAGCTATTATTAGTTATTCTTTACCAGAACATATTACGAGTTTATAAATTTAGAAATACGAGTATATCAGGTAATTGTTGTGAACCTGTATTAAACCATCTAATGAAAATCGACAGAGATATTCGTATTCAAGACGTAATAATCTTTATTTTCAATCACTGTTGAAAGAACATAATTGTAGCCTACCCAATGTGTATACACGAGTATGTCTAATAATTTTATGAATCATTATGTACTATTTACCTTTAGCATATGGCACAATATATATCGTTGGATGCGAGTTGGAAATTTGAAGCATTTACTTTTTTCCTCGCTTTTAAATTTATTCTTATATAATTTGTATATAAAACAAAAATATATCAAACTATTAAAATGGTTATGTTGAAATGTGTACAAAAATGTAATTAACTAAAAATATTTCACCGCTTTGGAATAGGTGTTAGCTTATATATAACATAACTTTGGAAAAGATTCTAGAATATGTGTTAAAACTCAATATATACACAAGCTTACAAGTATGTCATAAGCATGTATATTTTTATATGCATTTTATTTATGATCTTTGTATACGTCGTGAGAATGGCACATTGTTCAATAAAATTGCTTAAGTACATAATTATTATTACTCAGTATTTGCTTTACATAACTTAATAATGGTACTATTTGATAATATTTGATATATATTTTTTGTACGAATAATTTCAATCCTCATCTCGAGAACTGAAGCTGAGGGTGTTTCCTTCTGAAGAAAAGCCAGAGTGCGGGGACATGCTATCAGGCGGGTAATAATAATTTCCGCAAAGTGATGTCGCTTCATTTGAATTGACCACTGCTTCCATAACCACACTTGAATTATCTATTTGGGTCACTCCGAATGTTGCTGCCGTTGTGTTATTAATTGAATGATCCATATCTTGAAGATGATAAGCTGCCGCAATGGAACTTTTTATATTGCAGCCAACGATAACATCCGTATCGTTAAGTAATTGTCCCGCCGCACAGTTCGATGTGTTAGTGTTTGTTACCCCACCTGTAACGGCATTACCACGGCACCATAATTGGCGCATTTCAGCACGTCTATTCCGCATCAAGACCTTGTATTCCGATATACGCATTTTTTTCCCATCTACGATACATGTGCGTTTCGGGCGAGGCCGGTAACGATAATCAGGATGTTGTTCCATATGTAGTTTTGATAGTCGGGATTGTTCTTCATAGTATGGTTGTTTATCAGCATTGGTCATGGCCTTCCAACGAGCTCCAAGAATTTTTGAAATATTTGAATTGTGCATATCCGGACAGGCTTTTAATATTTTTCGCCGTTCATCTTTCGCCCATACCATAAAAGCGTTCATGGGCCGTTTTATGTGGGGCGTAGCGTGTAAGATATTTCCCTTACAGTTATTTGCCACTATGGATTGGTTTTTGTTTTTATGATTATTTTCGTACATAATTTCTATCGATTCAGAAACACTGAGAACATCGGGCTTAAGCAGATGTTGTTCTTGGTGTTTTCGACGTAAAGAGTGCGCGTGCGGTGAAAATGTATGATCATTTTGGTGTTGATGGTGGTCATTTTGATTTTGTTCTTGCAGTTGGGGTACTGCTAAAGGTCGAAATTTATCAATGACTGGTTTCGTTTCTTCCAATTTTTCCACGCATTTCAATATAGAGTCACAGTTTTTTGTTATTGTGGAAAAATGGGTACTTTCTGTAGACATATCATCCTCAGGCTTGCTTCTTTGAGGGCTGCTTCGGTAGGCTAGGTTTGACGTTGGTTGAAACAAATGTTGCTGTTGATGATTTAAGTGATCTGGATTTGAGATAGTATCCGGTTCATTAACGGCTGCGCTCCACATACGGCATGCCAATAAATTTGCACCAGCTTCGCTTAATTCACCATTAGTTAAACAGGTTCGCCTTTGATCATTGCAAGGGGATGAACACCGATGAGCTGTAGTACTTGAAGTTCTTGTGACTGTGATATGCTTTTGGATACGATTTTTCGTTGTATATGGAAAGTATATCCCAGGTAAACCTGCTGCTGCTACAGGTGTTACCTCCATTGAGTTCTTTAATTTTAATCCACTCGTATTGTCATCACATTCAATTTCCGCATGTGAGGTTTCTGCTGGCGTCGACCAAGATATCGGAGAAGAAGACGTAAGTAAAGCCAATACTTCACGCTGTTTGTGTAATCCGGGGGAGCTGGATGTAAAAGATGGTGGTGAAGGACACGGTGACAATTGATGTTTAGATAAATTGAGCGGTGTATCTGTTACCGAAATACCTTGCTCATTGGGTTCTTCGTCCATTTCAATTGCATTAAATGTAGTTATTTCATTTAATTCTGATTGTCCTCTTTCATTTGAACTAACAGTGTTATCGATATCTACTTGTGATACACGAAATTTATTATGATAAATCGAGTTCAAATGAGTCATGGGAGATTCTGGAGGAGTGACACCACCATCGGTAGAATATAAGTATATTGGCACAGAAGAAGCCAATGAAAAGTTATCACCTGCAATACTATCGCAATGTTTTGGCGACTGCGTTTCTCCTTTGCTGACGCTTCTATTTGCGCCGCTACTTCTAACACTATTACTATTTATTATAGTCTTGCAATTGGCGGATTTGTAGTTAATAGGACTAATCCTACTATTGCCATTGCTACTGCTAACGACTGCAGCAGCGGCTACCAAAGCAGCTTGAATATGCGCAGCAGCAACAGCAGCCGAAGACCACATAGGTTGCATAACTACAGTTCTTGCTTTGTTGAATACTTGCAATTTTAAACTGTTGTTATGTTTAATACGATTATAAAAGGACTGTGATACTTGCAGTTTTACGAAGGGTAATGGCGTGAAAGAAATGAATGGTTTCAGAAATGGAACTAATGCAGTATACTGAACTGATTGAAGATTTTACTGATACGTATACTAGTACCAGTCTTTTCAGCTCAACGTTAAGGTATATATGGTGTCCGGGCCGATGTTGATATATAAATCATATCATATAAGAAGAGTTATTTGTGTTATGTAGCTCAGTTACTCGGAATGCGAAATATTATGTTCCAGGCCAGTTTTTATTGAATATGGAACTGCAAGTAAATATGAAAAAGCGATTATATATTAATATAATATATAAACTGTTACAGGTTATATTCAATTGATGAAAACAAGTAAAGGAAACCTAAATTCGGCTGCAGAATAACATCACATACTTTTGTAATTTTCAAGAATATATGCGTTGAAATATTTTTAGATATAAGCTAATTATTATTAAATGAGTAAATAAAAAATATATTTTTATATATATAAAATGAAGTCGTGTTTGTTACACTGTTTATGAATCAAGAACGGCTGAACCGATTTGGCAGAAAATTGGTTGGGAGGTAGCTTAGCACTTCCTTTATCTTTTTCTATTAAAATTCAATACAATTCATAAAAGCAAAAATTATATTTAAAATCATAAACATTTCTTCTGAACTCATGAAAAAATCATTCGAAAATTTTATGACTTGAAAAATAAAAAGAAACAAGTAAAAAAAAAAAATAATGGCACAGATCTAATGTGGAAGAACAATATTTTCGCATGCAGGCCTGTTTCTGGGATTTTTTTTTTAGAACAAATCCGTCGGATATATTTAATATCACAAAAAAATGGCATTGACATTCTTTGCTAGATTATGGGCAAAGGACGCAAATGCGGTTACAACAAACCAAACACGATATTTAGCATAAAAATACAGTGGAATAACTGGAGTGTTGATAAAATGTTCTATTATAATTTGAGATATACGATACACAAATCTTTTTGAAGCATTGCACAGAGCAGTGAAGTATATGCGTTCAATTTCAAAGTTATCCTTCCTAAAAAATAATAAAATTGCTAAATATTGTTAATGGTAGAATAGAACTGCAACCAAATATTCAATGCAATGAATTAAAATTGGATCAGTAATAATTCGGAGAATATTATTATACCACGTGCATCCCAAAAGACTTATGCCATAATCTTGCCAGCCGACTTTTTTGTCTTTCTACGCTTGAGAACCGGTTTATGATATGGAGTCCACTCGGCTGACTGTCGATTGGACTTGGTAGATTTCCTTGGTGCACAGCCCAAATTCAACCGTATTTTGTCCCCCAAAATGCTTTATTAACACACGAAATGTTGTAAATGGTTTTTGATTTTGGTTTTTTAAACTATCATAAGTTCCTTCACCTTCACCTTCTCATTAAGTAATATTATATTATAGTATGTGTGTATCAGCTACAGTAAAGCGTGGACGAGGCCACTAGTTTTGTATAAAATCAGCATTCGTTTTTTCACGCAATTATGCAAAAAATTGGAAAGAGCGGTGGACATCTCAAAACTAATTATATGGGGCTAGAAGAAAATATTGACAAAATATGTCCACTTAATTTCGTCTTGATTCATAAGTCAAATTAAGTAAGATAACAAATATCTTGCGCTACGCAGTTCAATTGCTCTGGATGCGTAATATCATTTTTCAGGCCAGTTTTTATTGATATTCAACTGCAAGTAAATATGGAAAAGCGACATTTATTAAAACATAACCTAACACAGATTACAAATTATGAAAACAATTAAACTGAGTGTAAGTTTTGTTGCTGCTGAACATTACATACTCTTGCAATGCTCATGAATCAAGTTGTCTGACTCTCTTTTAAACCCACCAAGCCCATTGCCAGGTGGCATGATACCAGCACAATTGCAACATGTTGTCAAAATGTCATTTAACTGACTGACACCCATGTACGGTCAGTGCTATGTTCACAAACATTCGGGCAATCAGCCTCACCTCTTCTACTGAACGCCCTTGAAAAGCTGTCACATAAATGGTTGTATTTTAATGTATATATATCTAATAATAGTTTCTAGGAATATTTGTTATATGAGGAAGAAGGCACTGTTCGACATACTATTGTTAATCGGCTAGAGAAAGAAATCCAATTCAGCAAAGTTTTGTCGAAAGAGGTCATAACAGCTCTTCCAAAGGCTAAAGCCGGATAAAAAGTTTCAGGTGTTTACAATATTAAAAAGTATAAAGTAATGGTTTTACTTCATTGTCATTTTAATACCATATTTTACTTCCCGTCAATAAAACTTTCCAAACAAAATAGTAAAATCATTAGAGATATGAGAAATTATTTTCGAGCAATTCTTTAATTATACCTACTATATAAATACTAGAACACCGTTCACGCGCTGCTGTGGCTAAGTATTTATTAATTATAAACTATTCAATAAAGTAATATTGTATTCATGAATAAAAAGTAAGAAAGTGTTATAATACCTCATACTAAAAAAATTGTTCCCTGCATGGAGTAAAATCCGCCGAAAATCCTGATGTGGGGGCTATGTCATATTCTAGCCTAGTTATATTTAAGGCACAGCTATACGCAGTTATATGCTGTTGTTATAAGCAAAGCATGTCCTGTCCATTGAGATAACTCAAATACTGGCCGATATATGGGGGCTCAGGAAGTATTGACCCGATTCAACCCATTTTCGATACACCGAATTATAAAAATATTGTCAGAAAATGATTCTGTCTAAATTACAATCGTAAATCTCACACATTGACAGATATTTTCAGTCAAAAGTCACCTACAAGTACTGGGTATCAAATATTCAGTATCTAGCGGCTTGAACAGTTTTGCTTGGATTTGGACAGATTTTGGTCATAAGGTGGCATACATTAAAGGAATTATTTAAGCTAAATTTTATCCCGTGATATTAAATAATTAATGATTTATGTACTTTCTGTACAGTAAAATGAAAGAATGAAATGGAATTTAATGTGTTATATGGGAAGTAGGCGTGGTTGTAGTCTGATTTCGCTCATTTTCACACTGTGGGATAAGAATGCTACGTACAAAAGTTGGTCGAAATCGAGATTTTCAGCCGGGTCTGGCTCCCATAGAAGCTTCTCATACCATTTTGAAGGTAAACTTTAACGTCTGTAATTAATTATTGATTTATTACGCTTTTAGTAGTTTTGTACAGTTCCGATATATGGAGAGTGAGTTGGGTTGTCCTCTGATTTCGTAGGATTTCTTATATAATTTGCACTCAGTAAATTTGATTGTAGAAGCTTTAGTAATTTAGCAGATATGTACATTAAACTTATAAGAGAGCGACTACTTGTCAAATTTTTTTTGCCATAAGTGCATTCTGCTACCTCTACCTAATTATAAGTTTACACCTTAATTAAGTAGAGGATGGAGTTATTTGTAGAAGTTTACGCAAGTGAGAAAAGTTCTCTGATCGCTATTCACTTAGGAGTGGTCAGAAACGATTCTTTTACATATGGCTCAAGCAGCTTTCGAATCATTGATCGAGTATCCTCTGGTTAGCCAAAGAACATCCGTTTGAAGGCGAAACATCCCCTCTGCAGTCTTTTGCGCCACCCACGCAAAAAACGCAAATAACGAACAGACAAAAACAGACTCGGATGAGTGGATAAAAGGGATTACGATTAAGGGCATGCACCTGGAATGTCCGGTCTCTTAATTGGGAAAGTGCCGCTGCACAGCTGGCTGATGTCTTAGTGAAAAAAAGGCCACCATTTTGATGATGACCATGGCAAAGGAAATAAGGATTACGATTAAGGGCATGCACCTAGAATGTCCGGTCTCTTAATTGGGAAAGTGCCGCTGCACAGCTGGCTGATGTCTTAGTGAAAAAAGGCTGACATCACCGCCGTCCAAGAACTGCGATGGTCAGGACAATAAATGAGGCGAGAAGGTGGCTGTGGCATTTACTACAGTGGTCATATAAAGAAGCTCAAGTTCGGTACGGGATTCATGGTGGGAAGAGCCTCCGTCACCTAATACTGTTATTCACTCCGCTGGATGAAATTGTAGTCACAATCCTCATCAAAGCGAGGTTCATTAACATATCGCTGATTTGCGACCACGCCCCGACGGCCTAGAAAAATTAATCAAGCAAACCTGCCTGTCTACGGATCGAAAAGCCATCAACAAAATCACTCACGTTGTGATAGACGGAAGACACGTCTCCAGTGTTCTAGCCACTATTTTGTTGCAACCAAGATTCGTATACGCCGCTGTGCAGCAACAAATGCACGTCAACAAACACGAGGAAGGTTCGACGTCGAGAAGCTGCAAACACAACAGATATCTCAACAAACGACTTGCACTCCTGTTCTCTGAGAGCACTCATCAACAATTCGGTATAAGCGAACCACTTCAAGCTCCTTACACTGCAGCCGTAATCATAGGTTTTCGGAAAATGCAAAAGAACAGCTGGTACTATGAGGTGTGCCGTGTCGCAGCGGAGAGAAAACAGACTGCTGCTCTCGCAACGTTACGATCGAACACAACACGTGCTTGATTGGCTACTCGGATTGTGTGACGGCGTGGCGCGCAAACTATGTGCAGATTGCACAGCCGTAAAGGCTAGTATCGCAGAATCCCGTAGGCAAGATGTTGCCACGTTACGCGTGGTCCAGTCCCTATGAGTCTTAAGGCCTAAGGAAGTCTTATCCATCCATTGTATGTATTACACCTGACCGAGGCGGAGTTTGGATGGAGCCTTTTTGCGCATACGCAGCAGAAAAACTCCTCCGGGCGAGTTATGTGTACACTATCATCCCCACCAGACACCACACAACAAAATATTGTAAATTGGACAAAAGAAAAGATTAAAGAAAAACAAGTAAACATTACAAAAAATAAAATAACAAGTAGAGATAAAGAACATAATGCAAATGCATACAAACATATTTTGGTCCTTATGTCTGACTGTAATGATAACCCGGACGTTATCGGGTAAACCACACAATAATGTTTGTGTGCATTCAATAGAAAATACGGTTATATTTAACAAATATTGTATTTAATAAGAAAATAAAAAAAAAACTAAGAAATAGATTAAGAAAATTGTAATCACTTTAGTAGTTATATATGCAGAACATAATTTGAAAAAGATACAGAACAAAATATAATGTTACAGAAGTAACATCGGCGGCATTTTTATTTATTCCTCCGCTCGAACAACTAAAACTGGCGCAGTCGGTAAAAACAAACTGCAAAGTTGAGCGATATTAAAAACTGAAGTTTTTTAAGTTTCGTAAGCTTTAGCAACGGGAAGAAAATCCTAAGATTAGCTCCCATTTTAAAGATCTCTTATATATGTATATATAAATATATAAATCGGTTGGCACAGATAGCCAAGTTTAAGAAACTTAAGTTTCTACACAAGTTGTCTGGAACGTCGGAGAGGACTCCGGGGATTACAATTTGTGAAGGCGAAGAATAGCTTCATTCCGCCCATCAACATTACCAGGAAAAGTGGGATTAAAGATTATTGCCCCCATACACAGATACATCAGAAATGAATCCAGGCGAGCAGCAACCACTTCAAATGACAGGATCGCAAATTTTGAAGGAAGCTTCAAGAATCATGGACTTTGATGGCAGAGATTTATCATCGTTCATCAGGGAAGTTGACATGATCCTTCTTTTATTCAACCCCAACCCTTCAATGTTGGAATTTGCAACGCAGCGACACGTCAAAACAAAAACTAAAGGAGAAGCAGCAAGTGTCATCCGGCCTTTGGGACCTWCACTAACATGGCAGCAAATGAGAGAAGAACTCATAAAGAATTTTGGAGTAAAGAAGTCATACCACACCCTTTACAATCAGGCGATTGTACTACGAAACTATAACATACGTCAATATTTTCAAAATTTAAAAGATATTTTAGATAAACTAAATTTAAAACATGAATTCGATAGGATAAAGCCTATAGAATTTTCTCCAATTAACAACGAAAGTTTAATTCTAAAAACATTTTTAAATGCGATACACCCCAACTTAAGCAGTGTAGTGATTAGTAGAAACACAAGCACCATTAGAGAGCCTTTTAGCGTTCTTCAAGAGACAAGTTTGCTAATACAATTTGATAGAAGACAAACCATTTATCAAAGAAATAATTATAGAAATTTTTCAAATACAAATTCTTTGGCTCACAATTTTGGCAATTTCAATAATAAACAGTATATGCAAAATTCCAATAATTTTCAATTTGGACAAAATCAGCAGAGAAAATTTCGGAACAATTCTGACCAAAATGACAATTATCAACAATTTAATTTCGGACAACGTAGACAAAATAATTCCGAGCTATTTAGCTTTGGACAAAATAGGCAAAATATTTCTCAACAATCTAGAAGATATAAGATAAGATAAGATAAAGAATGAGGATTGCACCGCGACCTAGGGTCTATTGTGCCCTCTACTAACTCACAGCGTCTCACTTAGCCCCAGCAGATTGATGAATTCCAATATTCTGCTAGGTGCTA
>NW_017536596.1:180001-184557 GCF_001853355.1 Bactrocera latifrons
GCATAATGAACTCCTCTCCAAGCAGTTCTTGCTGGAATGTTTTCGCAGAAATCATCCTTGCAGTCATCTGCTTGGAGCGGAACCGCCTCCTAGGAGCATCAAGAAGTCGTTCCTTGATCACGTCGAGGACATCGAAAAATACGTCGACAAGACCTCGGACGCTACAGACTTCGACAGGCCATGACTGCCATTCACAGTGAAGCCATCAACACCTTCACCAACTCCCTCCCCGTGAATGGCGTACTTGGAGTCAAATCACCACCCTTAGCAGACGAAGAGCTCGAATTGCCGCGAGAAACGCGAGTGACCCTTGCGCAACTTCGTTCTCGAAATTGTAGCAGGTTAAACTCCTACCTACCCAGAATAGACCCTGATATACCCAACGTATGTCCTGCATGCAACGAGTCTCCGYATGACACTGACCACCTCTTTGCATGCCCAACCAACCCCACTCATCTAACACCCTTTTCCCTCTGGTCCGACCCCGTCGAAACAGCACGTTTCCCGGCCCTCCCATTAGATGACGTCGACGGCAACACAGATAACTATCACCATCCCAACGGTGACTGATAACCGTTAAAACAACAACAACAACAACAACAACAAATTTCCAATGCCCCATAAAGAAACAATACTGAGCAAACTTGGAAGAGCTCAGTATTTTACAACATTAGATCTTTCAAAAGGCTTTCATCAAGTATTAATAAAAGAAGAAGATAGACCAAAAACAGCTTTCTCTACACCCCAAAGACACTTTGAATTTATAAGAATGCCTTTCGGACTAAAGAATGCACCAGCAACTTTCCAACGTTTAATGAATTCAGTTCTTAGGGAATATATCAACAAGGTATGAGTAGTTTACTTAGACGACATCTTAATTTTTAGTTCAAATATTGAAGAACATACCCAAAATATCAACAAAATATTTTCAGCATCAAGAAAACATAATTTAAAGATTCAGGTAGATATATGCAAATTTTTCGCGAAAACAACTGAATTTCTAGGTCATACTTTAACAACAGAAGGGACACAACCAAATTTAAACAAAATCGAAAAGATACAAAAACCTAGGAGCCTACTACATCAAAGCAAATTAAATCATTCCTAGGTATAACAGGTTATTATAGAAAATGTTTAAGAGATTACGCTGAAGTAGCATGAAAATAATGAAATATAGAATTTTTGTGGAACAACTAGGTTCTTCTTCTTCTTTACGAGCGTAGACCCCGCTTACGTAATTATAACCGAGTTAACAACATCGGGCGACTTTTAGATTCCTTCCTAATGGAATGGAGGTCTTCCTCTTCCCCTGCTTCCCCCGGCGGGTACTGCGTAGAATACTTTCAGAGCTAGAGTGTTTTCGTCCATTAGGACAACATGACCTAGCCAGCGTAGCCGCTGTCTTTTAATTCATTGATTCCATTGGCCGATGTGAAAATCGTGCAATCATCTGCATATGAGGTTATGGAAACCCCCTCAGGTGGTTGTGGGAGTTTCGAGATGTAGAAGTTAAACAGGAACGGGGTGAGGACACCACTCTGCGAAACCCCTCGTTTAATTCTCTTAGTTTAGATGTTTCACCTCGAAAGAGTAAGGACGATTGTCAACCGCTCAGGTAGTTCATGGTCCACCTTTTCAGCCTTAGACGAAGCGTAGATGTCCTGCAGTAGCGTTGTGTGGTTGACTGTGTCAGAAGTTTTGACAAGTCCAACGCTAAGAGGATCGTTCCCTCAGAGCGTGGTTTCTTTTTAAGGCCACGAACTATCTGAGCGTTTAGGTGCTGTGGTGGTGCTGTTCATTTTTCGGAAGCCTTGCTGGTGGCAAGCTAGGCTCAGGTGGAGAGTGAAGATCGGGAGTACCAAAGCTTCAAGTGTCTTCACTACTGGGTAGAGGAGATTTATCGGACGATAGGACTCCATTGTGTTGGCGGGTTTCCCAGGTTATAGTAGAGCGTTGAATGTACTCTCAGTAAATTCAGTGAAGCCGACCCAGTTAGCTTCGTTAAAGTTAACGAAGTTGCTCTTGTCCAGAGAAACAAAATTAGGATGTTTCTCGATCGAGATAATTATGGGTAGACGGGTAGATGATTGAGTGGGAGACATGTTGCCTGTTTAAGCTCCTGGGTACCTTGGAGATCCTCTGTTGACCACAAATTGTGAGTTGCGCGCGAACTATGTGCAGATTGCACAGCCGTAGAGACTATTGTCGCAGTATGGCGTAGGCAACATGGGGACACGTAACTCGTCGTCCTCTCCCTGAGAGTCGTAATACCTGAGCAAGTCTTAAGATGGCTCCATCCATTGCATGTGTTACACCTGACCGAGGTGGAGTTTGGGTGGAGCGTTTTTGCACAAACGCAGCAGAAAAATTCCTCGGGTCCGGATTCGACAGCCCTTGATAGGATAAAATACGAGTTAATTCCGGTTGGTAGAACCAGCTGACTTTTGAATTGACTTTTGATCGAAAATATCGGTAAATGTGTGTGATTTTTATATATAACTAACGTCTGTATGTCAAGAATGTGTTGAATCGGACCAGTACTTCCCAGGTTTACCAAAAAGTGGGCGGAGCTACGCCTATCGGCAATTGTTTGCGTTTCTGGCGCATTTAGGTACTGACTTATCGTTTCTTAGTAGTTTTCAACAGTACCGTTATATGGGGAGAGAACAGAGTTTTCATTTGACTTCGCCCATTTTTACAACATTGCTTTTAATTTCTGTGCTGAGCTAATTTGGTTGTTTTAGCTTAAGTTGTTTAGGAGATATATGTATATAGTAAACTTATTAGAGGACATGGTCACGCCCACTTTCCAACATTTTTTTCCAACAGGTGCCCCTTGCCACTGCAATCCCTTGTGCTAAATATGAGATTCATATCTTAATTTAGTGCTTAGTTATGATACTTTATCGGTTTTCGGTTAATGGCGATTTGTGGGTGTGGCAGTGGTCCGATTACGCAAATCTACAAACCCGAAATTTTTTTGTACCAAAAAATTTGCATACCAAAATATCGTCAAGATATCTCAATTTTTACTCAAGTTACAGCTTGCACGGACAGACAGACAGTCAACTGGATTTCTACTTTTCACGTCACCCTGATCACTGGTTTATTTATAACCCTTTAAAAGAGGTTACCATAGAGTACAAAATAATAAAAAGAAAAACAAAAATGTCAGATAATTGAACGGTTAAATTAGATAAATTGCGGGCAAACCACCTCCTCCCCTAACTCCGCCTTAATAACCCCAATAGTTTGAGAGGTGCTCTAACGAATAAACAGACAGACCTTAACTAATTTAACGGAAACTCTGGCAAACCATATACAGAGATGAACAAAAGTATTTGCACAGCAAGATATCTTGACTTTAGCACTGTTTTTTACCATTTATAAACTAAGTTTTGAACACCAAAAAAAAGTCCTTAGTTAGGATGAGTAATTATCAATTATTTTCTTTAATACATTTAATTATCTCTCACATTTACTTAATAGTAATTATAAAAGGAAAAAAGTGATAATTATAGTGAAACAAAGGTATTGGCACACTCCATAAAAATACAAAAAAAAAAAAAAAAAAAACAAGTAAGGACGGTAATTCGGTATATAATATTTTCTTAACACCCTGATGACATGTACCAAATATGGGTGAAATCGGTTCACAACCACGCCTGAAATGTCGACTATCACTTTATCATGCGAGAGTATAAAATGCTCGGTGACACCCGAACTTAGCCCTTCCTTACTTGTTTACATTTCTCTTCAGAATTTCCATATAATATTTTTTGTCCATAATGCCGTCTATTAATTCCAGCTCACTGACACCTGCATCGGACATAAAACCCCACACAATTACCCCTCCACCGCCATGTTTTACAGTAGCAGCAAGGTTCTTTTTTGCAGTTCGGTGTTAGGCTTTCTCCACGCAGTTTTCCGACCATCAGATTGAAATATATTGAACTTACTCTCATCTGAGAAGAGTACACTGTCCCAAAAGTCCCTAGGATCGCTTATGTACTCCTTAGCATAAGCTAATCGCTTCGTTTGGTTCGCTTTCGAAATGAGAGGTTTACGTCAAGCTACGCGAGAATTGTAATTAGCTTCATGCAGCGTCCTTCTGACCGTTATTGGATGAATATCTGTTCCCACTTCTTCTTTAACTTCCGCAGCGATTTGTGTGGATGATGTTCTGGGGTTCTTTTTCACCTTCCTGACTATTTGACTGCGTTCGCGATCCCTTAAAGCCTTGGGTCTGCCTGTTCGTTTTTCGATTTGTAAATATGCAGTATCTTTAAAACGTTGAATAATACTCCGTATGGTATATCGGCATCTGTCCATCATTTCACCAATCTCGGCGTACGATTTACCCTGATTATGCAAGTATAATATTATTTTCCGCTGAGATTCGTTGGTTTCACATTTTTTGCTCCCCATTTTAATAAAATGAAAGCAAATTGAACTATTAAATAAAGGCACACTGAGTTTTAAAGTTTGATTCTTTCCAAAAACACATTTGCTTATGTATAAATAACGGTACTTTAAAAAAGAGTTGCCATAATTAA
>NW_017536596.1:184872-194431 GCF_001853355.1 Bactrocera latifrons
GATAATTACTCGTCCTATCTAAGGATTTTTTTTGTAATCAAAACATATTTTATAAGTGGTAAAAAACAATGCTAAAGTCAAGGTTTCTTGCTGTGCCAATATTTTTGTTCATCACTGTAGCTACCTAAAGCAAAAAAGCGTATGAGCATTGACTCTCCAAAAGTAACTACGAAACAACAAAGGATTAGTGAAGGGTCAAACAACTCAAACCGGGTTTCTGTGCTAGATTTGGACGTGCAAATTAATAAACAGAATTTTAAGAAAAAATAGGGGTCAGTTTTAACTGCTGTAGTTCCTCACAAACCACCACCAATTTTTGTACCTCAAGTGATTGATATAAATAAAATGTTGAAAGCTTTTCAATTGTTATTGGTAAAGAAAATTTCACCTACAAGTCAGGCAGGGACAGACAAGCGAGGGTAATGACCTCAAACAGTGATTGCTACAGAAAACCTCTTAGCTATTTAGATACCAATAATTATACTTTTCATACATATCTATTGACAGAAGCTAAGCCATATCGTATAGTTATAGAAAATATTCACTTTTCAACTCCAATCGACGATATCAAGCATGACTTAGCAAAAAACGGGCATACCGTACGAAATATTGTGAATGCAAAAATCAATATTTCAAAATTGCCGATGTCAATATTCTTTGTTGATCTTGAACATTCAACAAACAATAAAAAAGTATTTGACGTAAATCGGTTATGTAATGCCGTAGTAAAAATTTAGCAACCTAGAAAATTTAACGATTTGGCAACTGTCAAGAGTTCGGCCATTACAAGCAATATTGCAAAAAGCCTTATAGATGTGTTAAGTGTGCACTAGACCATCCTTCGTCGCTTTGTTTAAAAGATAGAGAAACTTCACCGAAATGCTTCCATTGCCTTCAAAATCATACCGCCAATTACAAAGGTTGTAAAATTTATCAGGAGTTAGTGTCAAAAAAAGACTCGTTTAATAATAAGACAAGGCCTTCCTTGGTCAAACTTACAAATGCCGAACAACAAGTTCCCCATAAAAACGTTAGCTATGCTGATGTAATAAGAGGACAACTTAGTTCTACTACAACCACAGTACGCCCTGAAAAAATTGACAAATTCCAAGAATTGATTGCCAACCAAATTGAGCAACCACAAAACTAATAAATATGACGTCTTCTCTCGTAACTAAGCTATGCAAGTTAGTCTAAAAATAGCGATTTAGAATGCCAATGGCAGCCATAGACTGGAAGTTGAGTATTTTATAAAAACTAACAATATAGATATATTACTTGTTTCCGAAACCCACCTTACCGCTAAGCCCTATTAATGGATTCGATCTTATTACTTCAAACCACCCCGACGGTAAAGCACACGGTGGTTCGGTAATTCTAATAAAATCATCACTAAAACATATCGTTTTAGAGCCAATTTCAGTACCATCAATTCAAGCAGCTTCTTTGAAAATCCAGACCGGCAGTGGAGCGATTTTTATAAGTATATCTCCCACCTCGATTCAATATAAGCAAAGAAACTTTTAAATCGTGTTTCGGCAAAATGGGTCCCAGATTTTTAGCCGGAGGTGATTTCAATGCCAAACATCCATAGTGGGGTACACGCCTTACGAATCCCAAAGGCCGCGTACTGTACAAGTGTGTATCTCAAAAAAGCTTAAATGTTTTATCTGCTGGCAGACCCACATACTGGCCGACTGATCCCTACAAAATTCCTGATCTAATTGACTTCGCAATTTATACCGGCATAAACCCACATCATCTACAAATTTCGAATAATGAAGATATGAGCTCAGATCATTCCGCTCTCGTTATCAATATGAATATGCTTGTGGTTGTCACATCCAGAAAGCAGCATTCTTTAACTAAAAGGTTGAACATACGATTTTTCCAAACTTGGTTGCAGTCCCACGTAAACCTTAACATGAAAATAACCACAAAACGAGACTTAGATGACGCTGTGGAAAACTTCAGCCAAAAAATACATCAATCTGCTTCGTTAGCTTCTCCTCTTAATTCATCTAATCCATACGGTACCAACAATGTGAAGATGAAGTAGCGCAGATGTTACAAAATAAAAGACGACTTCGAAGGATCTGGCAGAATAGCAGAAATCCGGTTGACAAAACCAGGCTAAACAAAGCAATTAAAGAATTAAAATCCAAGTTGGCAGAGCTGAAAGAATAATCTATTTCAGAATTTCATAAGAATGCTGATCCAAATAAAAACGATGAACGTCCTCCGAAGCGACAGGTACCGATAAAAGATGAAAACAACTGCTGGTGTAGATCTGACAAAAGAAAAGCCGACGCGTTTGGCAACCACCTTGCGAATACTTTCAAGCCTTTTGCTCTCAATACTGACCATCAGCGCCAAATGTATAAACCAATACATTATGTTAAACTGACTAAAGTACAATTAGAAGTGTCACAGTTGAAGATTTCTAAATCGCCTGGCCCAGATAATATTGATGCATGGACAATCCAACAATTACCAAGGAAATGCCTGCTATTCTTACTTTTAATCTTTAATTGTGGTTTTAGGCTAAGTCACTTTCCTATGCAATGAAAATGTGCCGAAAGTATAATATGTGACCTGGTCTACGGAAAGGGAGCTAACGTGCGAAATGACTTATGACTTTTTAGATTCTATCACGTGAAAAAGCATCTCATCTTCCATCCGAATCAACTAAAAAGTGAAAATTGATTTTTTGACACCAAAGCCCCCTTTCCGTAGACCACATCACATATAATGATTCCGAAGCTAAACAAGCCCGAGAACGAAATAACCTCTTATAGACCAATAAGTTTGCTGACAATATTCTCTAAAATATTTCTTCGTCCATTATTGCCAGTTTTGGATTACTTGTCCATTATCTCAGACCATCAATGGAACCCCTGAACAGTGCCACGGAATCGTAAAAACCATAGTAAAATGTCTCGAAGAGAAACAGTATTGTTCGGAAGTTTTCTTAGACATTCAACAAGCCTTCGATAGAGTCTGGCATGAGGGGTTGTTATTTAAAATAAAAATGAAAGTACCAGTTCAATTCTACCTATTTCTTCGTCATACCTAGATTGCAAACATTTTTACGTTAGAATTAATGATGACACTTCCGACATATACAAAGTCAAAGCAGGCGTTCCGCAAGGCAGCGTGCTTGGCTCAAAGCTGTACATGATTTTCTCTGCCGATATGACAATAATAAACGACGAATATATAACTGTTGCCACATATGAGGACGACACCGCAATTCTTGCATCTGCTTACTCTGCAAACGAAGCGTCTGAAGCTGTTCAAAACCAACTCAACGCAACATTATGGTAAATGAAAGAAAATCAGCGCATGTTACCTTCACCATGAAAGCAGGAGATTGCCCCAGCGTCAATCTCAATCAAACAATTATTCCAGAACATGGCAGCAACATATAAAGATTAAACGAGATCAGTTAAAACTCAAGACTATAAAAATGTACTGGCTACTGGGTCCCAAATCGAAACGTAGTCTCAAAAATAAGGTGATCCTATATAAAAGCAGTCTAAAACAGATTTGGGCATATGGAATACAAATCTGGGGAACTGCAAGTAAATCGAACGTTGAACTAATTCAAAGATATCAGTCGAAAACACTCAGGTTGATTGCAAACGCTGCATGGTACATCAAAAATATTAACTTACACAAAGATTTTGAAATAAATATGGTGAAGAGCGAGATTCAGAAACTCAGTTCAAGATATCTTAATCGCCTAAGCTGCCACCCAACATACATTCCATTAACGTACTGGACAACAGTGAAGATACTCGCCGACTGCAAAGGCTATTGCAATTTTAGCATCAAAGTGAATCTTATATATAATAACATTTTCTTATTGTCACACGACAGATTGTAAATAAAATTAAATAAAAAAAACTTTCGGACTTAAAAATGCTCTAGCTACATTCCAAAGAGCGCTAGACGATATTCTTCGTCAACATATAGGATTAAGAAAAGGAAAAATTTAAAACCTCATACCTATGCCCCAAACCCTAAGAACACCAACAGTAAAATGAAGTGATGGAAAGCCATTTTAGAAGAGTATACCTACGAACTAACTTAAAAACCTGGTAAAACAACTATAGATACCCTTACAATAACACCGGCACAAATAAATTCACTTACACCTACAATTCATATCGATTCATTTGATGAAACATAAATTCATAACTTAATCCTTTGTACAGAAGTTCCAATTAAAGTTTTATAAACCAAATTTTTGTTTAAGCTTGACAATATATCGTCATATAAATTTGAGATAATTTTTCCAAATTTTCATCTATACTAATATTATAAAGAGAAAAGATTTAATGGTTTATTTCTTTACATTGAATAGGCTCCGAAACCACTTGATCGATTTGAAAAATTTCTTTCACTTGTGGCAACCCGAAAGTAATGCGGCAACCCCAAAGTGATGTGGCAACCTTAAATGCAACTCTGCAAAAGTAAGCTGTCAGATTGACGAGCTAGCATCTTGCCTTTTTCGGCGCATCATCACGGCTGCAAGCACGTCTCAACATTTTCAGTCTCCAAACTTTTGTATCAGTTTTATATGTAAATAAATCAAACATTATTGTGGACATCCCACATATTGGTGACTCCGACAAAAAGTAAAATGACGAAAGAAGAAGAGGCAACACAGGTAACAGAAAATTTGCAGAGCCGGGGCCAATGGGCAGAGGACGTCCAGACCCGCAACGTGGAAGTGGCAAAAATTTCCATCAGGATCCCACCATTCTGGCACGCAAAGCCAGAACTGTGGATKGCACAGGTCGAGTCGCAGTTCATTGCGGCAGGCATAACGAACGACAAAACGAAGTACCGCACCGTCGTAGCCGCAATCGAAAGCAACGTGCTAGCCCAAATAAGCGACCTAATTCTCAATCCACCGAACAGTGATTTGTACTCCACGCTAAAAAATCGTATAATAACGCAATTCGCGGACTCGGAACAAAAACGTGTAAAAAAGCTACTGCAAGAACAAGAGCTTGGTGATATGCGTCCATCGCAGCTCTTGCGCGAAATGCGAAGTTTAGCTGGCGGCGAGGTCAACGATAATATATTAACGTCCATTTGGATGAGTCGGTTACCTTCCAACATGCGACTAATCATTTCTATCAACAACGAACCGCTCGATAAAGTTGCCCTGCTCGCGGACAAAATATGTGAGGTTAGCGACACCCCACACGTACATGCGGTCGAAACTCTAAACACAGCCACACGCAACCAATCAGACATCCAGCAGCAGTTAGCCGAAATCACAAAAAAGATAGCCTCAATTAAGGCGAACATAAATCGTCGGGCTAGAAGTCGCAGCAGAAACCGTCCTCCGTCACGTTCCGGTATGCAAAACAACAATTCGAATGGTTTATGCTGGTACCACCACAAATTTGGTAACGGTGCCAAAAAATGTCGTAGCACTTGCGCAAAAAAGTTAAACTAACTAGTCTGTCGTCAATGGCGGTCGACGACAGGCTCAACAATAACAACCGCCTTTTAATCGTTCAGGACAAAAAATCCGCAATAAACTTTCTCATCGACACGGGAGCGGAAATTAGCGTAATTCCACCGACGCAACAACAACGTAGCTGCCCGGACAAAAACAACTACCTCTACGCAGCAAACAGGTCCACTATAAAAACTTACGGCGAAAAAACTATGTTCCTCAATCTGGGTCTACGTCGCCAATATTCCTGGAATTTCAACCTTGCCGATGTGTCACAAGCCATCATCGGAGCGGATTTTCTATCGCATTTCAACTTAGCGGTCAACTTACGACAACGCAAACTCATCGACGACGTCACAAACACCAGCAGGCTGTATTTAATATCAACAAATAAAAAGGTACTTTCCAATTTATCTTACACTAAAAATTATCAGCCGTTCCAGGATTTATTGAGGGAATTCGAAGACATCATGATGGAAAACTTTTCAGTCAAAAAACCACAACACTTTGTCCACCAGTCTTCTCTAAACCGAGACGCTTATCTCCCGAGAAGTTAATCTCCCGAGTAAGGGCTATTCTAAATTTCAACCTACCTTTGAGAGCATGTGATTTGCGACGCTTTCTCGGTATGGTAAACTTTTTTCGCAGATTCTTGCCCTGCGCCGCAGAAAGGCAAATGACGTTACTCAACCTCATAAAAGGGAACAAAAAAAACGACACATCGCCAGTTGATTGGACAGTTGAAGCAAAGGAGGCGTTTCAACAATGCAAAAATGACTTATGCAAAGCTACTTTACTCGCTTACCCAAAACCCAGRGCGCAACTCAGTTTGACGGTGGATGCATCCGGAGCTGCGGTAGGAGCTGTGCTACAACAACACGACAACGACCAGTGCCAACCTCTAGGTTTTTATTCCGAACGCCTTACCGAAACACAAACTAGATACAGCACTTACCATCGTGAACATTAGCGGCATACAAAGCAGTCAAATATGTTCAACATATGCTATGGCAGCAAAAGCTTGAAAAGGCATCTACGCGTCAAATGCGTCACTCGAAATTTATCGCACAATTCACAACAGACATTCGGTACATCCCCGGAAGAGAAAACGCAGTAGCCGATGCAATGTCACGTATTGACGCCATACATACTCCGATCACCATCGACTTCGCTAAACTTGTGGAGAGTCAAGAGTCGGACTCAGAGCTCAAACACTTACAAGCCTCGAATTCCAGCCTATTAATCTAACCTTTTACGATTCCAGGCAAGTACGACCGTACTTAACTCCTTCGTTTCGCAAAACAGCTTTCGACTCCATGCATAACATGGCACACACCGGCGCCGCTAAAACAACAAAATTGATCGCAGAAAAATTCTTTTGGCCGAATCTCCGAAATGATTGCCGCTTATGGTCCAGGCAGTGCATCTCGTGTCAAAGAGCTAAAGTGCAGCGCCACAACAGAGCAMCGTTGTCGACATTCACGTTACCAGAGCAACGATTTGACGATATAAATATGGATATCGTCGGACCATTACCACCTTGTAAGGGTTATCGATACTGTTTGACAATAGTCGATCGTTATTCCCTATGGTTAGAGGCACTCCCGCTCGAAGACATTACGACAGAGACTATTGCTTTCAATTTCTACACACACTGGATCGCTAGATTTGGAGTACCGAGTACAGTAACAACGGATCAAGGTAGACAATTTGAATTTACACTATTCCGAAAACTTTCCAGACTTTTAGGCATCAAGCACTTACGTACCACTGCATATCACCCCGCGTCAAACGGGATTATCGAGCGATGGCACAGATCATTAAAAGCAGCGATAAAATGCTACATGACAAACAACTGGGGCGAAGTTCTCCCACTCATCCTTCCAAGTTTTCGTTCCTCATGGAGAGACGATTTAAGAGCGACACCAGGAATGGTTTATGGAAATACACTTCGATTACCTGGTAAATTTTTTTCCGAAAAGCATACGCACAATGTCAACGAAGGTGAGTTCGTCGAAAATTTACGCATACGCATGCAGTCACTAAAGCCGTCACCAACTACAAATAACTCAGCGCACGTACCATTTGTAGAAAAGAACTTGCAGTCAACACCATCAGTCTTCGTGCCCAACGACTCAATTCGTCCACCTCTTCAACCACCATACGAGGGACCATTTCCCGTAGTCGAACGTGGCGACAAGTTTTTCAAAGTCAAAATCCGAGGAAAGGACACAAACATTTCTATCGACCGATTAAAGTCAGCTTTCGTGGCCGAGGATTACCAAACCCGGTCGAATCAAACAATCCAACACAAAGAGTACCAAACAAAATCTGGTCGTCGAGTACGATTTCGTTTTCCCGCATAGAGGGGAGTGATGTGGCAACCCCAAAGTAATGTGGCAACCCCAAATGCAACTCTGTAAAAGTAATCTGTCAGATTGACGAGCCACCATCTTCCCTTTTTCGGCGCATCATCACGGCTGCAAGCACGTCTCAACATTTTCAGTCTCCAAACCTTTGTATCAGTTTTATATGTAAATAAATCAAACATTATTGTGGACATCCCACACACTGTTTCGAAGCTATACTATTTGTGCATCGATATTAAATTTTCAAAAAAAGTTAGGGTATTAGTTAGTATTCATACGAAAACTGCTATTATGTGACCCAAAAAATTAGCAATAAACTTTCTTAAATCGTGTGCGCTGCGAAACCTATTGGCTATAAAGCCAAGTAACGTATTACGCATTTGCTGATTATATAGTTATCTATAAAAAATGTTGCGACAGCATATGCCTAACTATAATAGTTTTGTCACAATATATATAAATGTCACCGCTATAAAAACTTGTTTACTTATACTTTGGAATTAATCCTTATCAAAACGAATTACTTCATATTTAAGTGTGCTTCAATACCATTATATAACTTTTTGAATTATTCAATTTGGACCTTCCATTCGAAAGATATGACAAGTTTAAAATTATAAGTTATTTGAAAAATGTCGCAGGTTAGGCGGCATAACGGGGCAACTCGATAGGCAAAAGTTTATAGCATACTAACTGTCAAATCGACTCCTATTGCAGTTGGGAAATTCTTTATGTGGGCATTTTATATCTTGATATTTCATTTTCAAAATGGCGCCGAGTAGGTACGAGCTCTTGAACCGTTTAAAACTTTGAAGAGCATGAAAAAATTGGAGGGCTATTGTTTTGATGCGGTTTTTTTTAATAGATTAAAGAGGAATTTTTATATGTATAATAATATCCATTAAATAGTGGAAAAACAATTTTATTTTTTAGGTTTCTAATGTGATGTCGTAATTAATAACATTTTTTCCGCTTACATCGCAAACGCAGGGTCATTTGTCAAAATAATGCAATAATTATTGTACACATTGAAAAGATCTACACACAGAAGTCTCCGCGATACGGAAATATAACCACTTATGGGTATATCACAATAAAATTCTGTTTCATTTACTTTTTACGACAAATAACGACCAATTTTCGAAGCAATTTGACCCAATACAGTATTAATCGTTATCCAATTAAATACCTTAAATACATTGTTGATTTACAGCATTTGGTTTAAACAAATATTTTCGAGGAGGTGGAGACATGTTTCTATTTTCGACGGTTCGTTATTTATATTGGATTATAAACTTGTGCAACACCCACTGAATTCATTGTCCTCGGTGGACATTTCTTCTCTTTAGAAAAAACTTTTAAAATTTTGATGGAATTTTTTTGAGATTTCTCACGGCATGTGATGGTGTGGCAAGAAGTTTTAAAAGGCAAGCTTGCACGAAAAGTCTTCAACGGGAAAGCGATAATCATATACCCAATGCAACTTCATTATTTGAATGGGGTAAGAATTTATTTAAAAAAATTAACTTTGGTTTTTGCTCCCAAGAAGATCACGACTTCCATGAGAAGAAGTTCAAATCTCGTCATGACCAATGTGTGACTATAAAAAATACACGCCAATATCACCATTATAGAGCTGTTAATAATACATCACTCTAGAGCACACTTTTCTCTAAGCCCTTAAAATCGTTACCAATAAAGTTAAAAAAAA
>NW_017536596.1:196107-199966 GCF_001853355.1 Bactrocera latifrons
ATCAACGATTGTAGACAATTGACGGGTCCCACGGTTTTATTTTAGTCTAGTCTATGCATATGTTTATAATTCCCACGACTGTATCTATTTTATTATTTTTTGGTTTTTAGTACATTTATCTTAAACATTGCAATGTATGTTTAACATAAAACCGTTTAACTTAAAAAGTTTTTTTACCTATTTTTATTTTAAATAAAATTAACCATAAAATAATAATATTTTTAATTAAAACATTAACTATTAGCGCGCAAGATTGTTCCGATCGATGTAAATAAGAGAAGGGTGTCGACGCGGCGCAGTGTAGAAGCGAATGTATCAAAAAAAAATAAAAAATTGTCCGCAATCCTTTTGCCCAGCCTTTTTGTTAAGTGGGTTGATTGATGTAGAAGTGGGGTGTGTGGTGATGTATGAGGATGCTGTCATCGGAAGTGTTTTATTAGTGTGTGCCAGTTTTTCCGGGTAGAGGGGGCTGATGTTTAACTCATTTAAACATCCTGGACACCCCTACGCGAATATTTTGCCCAGTATTGTACGTATAAGTATGTATTTCGACGTACCACTGGTGGAGTAGCCGAAGCACGGAATACGTTCTGACAGCAGAAGTATTTCGTTATGGAGTTATAATATACTCATATTTATCTGTGTGTGAAAGAACGGATTTTGGTTTGAAACATACCGCATGTATTTGAATGTGCATTTTAATATGCGGGTAGGTGCTTAAGAGAAGCAACATTATCGTCTGGGTTTATTTTATTTTACTGACAACTTTTGGTATTTGCGATTTTTTTTATCGTTTTATTAAGTAGATTATTTATTATTTGCCTTTTCTGTATGATCAGCAATTGTTTGCATTTAATTTATTCTCGGCTTATAAAGGATAGTAACTCCATGCCTGGCTCAGATATGGCCAGAAGAGGTACTCCTTAGCCCTTTAGTTAGGACTATGAATACAGAACGGCTTCGCTTCGTGGAGTAGATAATTTTTTTATATTTAATTTGAAGCTATACGAAGCTGATTTCCATAACCTACACATATGAGGCGCACTTGAATAGATGCGATAAAAGGGACCATTGACTTTTGAAAATGTAGGTGCGACACTGTATCGCATTGGGAATTTGGTGATCCCTTAGCGTTAATTTTGCGTTGTCCCATATTGTGTTATTGGTCGATTTTCGATTTGTTTGGAAAATTTTGTATATGTAATATTTAAGTGCGTATGCAATAATTTGACATGTGCGCCACCGCTCTTGGATTTGTTCACAATTTTTTGTTTTTCCATTCTTGGCGAAAGCCCTCCTGCGGAGCCGAAAAGTATTATGTCCTTTTAATATAGGGACTGGCAGATGTAACTCAAACTTTGTTTTTTATACCAATTTGTGGAGTGTTGGAAAATTGGGGCTCTTGTGGTAGTCGTACAACGTACCGGCCATTCTTTGATCGAGGTGTTGTGGCTTTAGAGAAGTGCTCACAATACTGATCTTTTATAATTTTTTTTGTTAATGGAAGTTTCTTTAACTTTTGCGATTTACTTAATTGTGAATTAAGATTTTTTTCTCAACTTGAGTTGGTATGGTGGTAACTGGTTCTGTAATTTCGCTGTGCAGCGTTTCAACTTTTTGTGCCTTTGAGCAACATGATGTCTCTTGGCAATTTTTAGAGTTTTGAATTTCGGGATTTGCTTTTGCAATTAAACCCGTGGTTCTTTTTGTATAAGGCGCTTCTTTGGGGTGAAATGGGATATGTGCTGTAATGAAGCATTTAATGGTGTCTTTTGTGACAATGTAAGCAATTAAATTTGCTTTAGCAATTTTCATATGTATACGCATGTGGCAGACAATTTGTGCAAAGTCTTTTTGACCTGACGAAATTATTTTGTTGGTTAACTGTTAAGTTTTTAAACCTCTCGCAAGATTTAAGTTTATGTCCTCTTGTGCATAGTTCGCATGTCGTTTGTTTTTTCTGTTCGGATGTGAACGCTTGTACTTTGTTAAAAATTCTGTTTGATTTGTTTTTGCTTCTAGCTTGGGGTCTATTTGAGTTTCTATTTGGGTCATGTTTAATGTTCTTAGTTTTGATTATTTTTTCTTCTAACCTTTCCGCAATTTCATAATGGGTGGTGAGAAAATCTTTCATTTTTTACCACGTTGGGCACTTTTTTCGTGATGAGAGCGATTGCTCCCATAAAAGTAACGACTTTCTGGTAATGAGGCGGTGCAAATATTTACCAGAATTGGGTCCCAGCTATATGTGGGAATATTTTGTATCGACAGAATCGACAAACAATTAGAAACAGTGGATTGTAGTGTTACAAATTCTTCACTTGTTTCTTTCTTGATTTTTGGCAAGTTTAATAATGTCGTTACTTGCTTATCGACCAGTATTCTTTCGTTTTCATATCTAGCTTTTAGAGCTTCCCAAGCCAAATTGAAATTATCGTCTGTTAGTGCGAACTGTTTGACTATTTCGCCTGCTTGACCTTTAGTTTCGTATCTCAGGTGATACAATTTTTGCGCTTGTGATAATTGAGGATGGTTTATGTACACGGCCGTGAACATGTCCCGGAATCACGGCCATTCTTCATAACCTCAGTAAAAAGTTTCTGTGTCACAAGCGGGCAACTCAAGTTGGATGCCTGAACTTGTCTTCTGACTGTCTTAGTAGGTGCAATTGCTTTTATTAGCTTTAATTGATCGGAGATCATAGTTTTTGTTTCTTCATATTGGTCTAAGCAGTTTTCGTATATTGCGTAAGCCGAGGATTTAAAATTATGTGACAAGTCTGAATCGTCCAATTCTAATATGGCGTCATAAGCCGCTTGGAGGCGAGTCCAAAAATGTTGTAAGGTTTTGGCTTTTTATTTCTAATAACGATTACGTGATGCGGCAAATCTAGTGCAGTATCTTGTTAAACTGTCACTTTCTGAAATAAATTTAGAAACCTGTTTTGAGCGTGTAGCTCCTACAGGAGTATTTTAATTTTTTTCGTTATTAACCATTTTAGTTTTATTTTAATTTTTTATGTGTAAAAATAATTAAATCTTTTTCTGATTTAAATAAGGCAATAGGTAAATAGAGTTTATGTTTGTACTTATGTTTTGTGCGATTGAGAGCTCGTTGAAGAGATCAATATGCTATTTACATAAGTATGCACGAATTGTTTGTGGGTTTATGATTATTCCTATATTTTCAAGCAATTGAGAGCTCGTTAGATAGATCAATTAGCTTTTTTGCGTGCAATCCTGCTTTTTTTTGTTTGCCAAAGTACAAGAGGTATTGCTGGATAATTGCAAATGTTGACTTTGAATATATGTGTGTGTTTAAATATACATATATGTAAGTACGTATGTTTGAACGTATATTGTTCAAGTTAATAATTTTTTTGTATACCCGAGCTTTTTGTATCGTTGTGTTCACGAACTTATATATTATATTTTTAGTGAAAATTTTTTTTCTTCTGTATTTCTGTTTTGTAATTTGTAACCGTTCCATTCGTTTAACTCGAAATTCGTTCTAAAAAATTTTAAAAGCAAAGGTTTAACTACGACTAGCGAGTGTAGGGAGATTTATAAGTTTTAAACGGTTAGTGTAAGAGGAAGATTTAAACTGGAATCCCAATGCAAATGATTTAAGGCAAAAAGTAAAAACTGTTTTTGAACGGACTCTATTTTTTCAGAATGAACTAGATAACAAGGGTTCCATACCACTTAAGCATACTCTAATATAGGCCTCACCAAAGATGTAAAAATATTTTTTGTGGTAAGCGGATCTCTAAATTCTTTAGACCAACGTTTAACAAAACTTAGAGCACCTTTAGCTTTAAAAACCATGGAAGATGTGTGAAGATTAAAATCGAGTTTGG
>NW_017536596.1:203689-204854 GCF_001853355.1 Bactrocera latifrons
TTAAAAACTTTAAATAAATCAATTTCAGTTGGTCTGCATTTAATGCAAGACCAGCGCAAGCCCTTACTGTCAAGAATAGAATCCAAAATTCTTCCTGTCAGTCCAGCACATTTCAGATGGGCAAGCCCGTCACACAGCCAGCAAGAAACAAAGCGTTCCGACTCGCCTTTAAAAAAGCAATTCGGGAAATTACAAGCCATAATGATAATAAGCAGCAATAACAAATTTAAATAAAAAATTAAGTAATAAAAGAAAGAGAAATGACAAAAATATTTATAACAAAATAAATGCAATATAAGTTATCAAAGGCAACAAACAATGTAACGAGCTTTTTGAGATGCACTGTGATACCCGAAAAGTAAGAAACTCGCAAACAGCTGTCAACAAAGATGGAAAATGAATAAAAACAAGAAATAAAATTAGATAAGCAATATAAGTTAACACCAACAATTGCACTATTTTGGAATATAGCAACAAAAACAAATTGAAAGTGACTCGGCGGAATAAATTAAAATTATTAACACACAATTTAAGTTAATTTCAAATGCTTTAATAGAAAAATATCACAGGGGTACTTATCTTTAGGGATCACTTATTTCAAAATTTTCACAACAGTTTTAAAATAAATAATAATTAAACAAATTTACAGGAGCGCGAAATTACATAGCTGCACACGAGAGATGCCATATGTTTTTTTATGTTTTGTGTATTTTATTAATTTTTCTTGCTTTCATTTTTCGCGGCCAATCTAGGTTTTTTTGTATTTGTACAGTTTTGTATATTTTGTTTTTGTCACTGCAGTTTTGGTTTTGCACATTTACAATTTTGACTCTTTGTTTTTGTTATCTATTAAGGTGCTTTAGTTTTTCGCGCCCGTTTCTTGTTTAACTTTGTTTTTCTTTATGTTTTGTTTTATGGTTTGGGGCTCGTATGCCTGTTTGTTTTTTGTTGTACCTGTTGCCTGCTTTGTATATTTGATTTTTCATGTAATTTGGATTTATTTTTGTTACTTCACATTCTCTGTTACCACTGTGAATCTTCATATATTTCCATTCGTACATACGTACGAATGCACAATATGTAAATATATCTTTTAGTTAGCATTTCCTTTTTTGTTGTATATATAATATGTGACGGTCTTTTCTTTATTGTTTTTTTTTTGTTC
>NW_017536596.1:205046-207814 GCF_001853355.1 Bactrocera latifrons
ATGGTAACTACTTTATGAAAAAAAACTCACATTCAAATTCGATTATTAGGTGGAAAATGGGGGGTCCACCTGACGTATTGCCGTGAACGGATCATCTAGTCTATATACATATATGTATAAAGAAATTCGTGTTTGTTGCACTATTTATATGTTAAGAACGGCTGAACCGATGTAGTTTAGAACCAGGGGACTGACTTAGAATTCTTTTTATTTCTTTATGCTAAAAGTCAAAACAGTTAAATTATATATATCATATTTCATATGATAAGCAGGTGTTCAAAATTCATGTAAGAATAATTTGAAAATTTTATGATTTGAAAGAAAACGATAAAAATAAGTAAAAAATAACAACACAGAGCTAATGCGGGATATAATTAATTATATTGTAGGCAGTTTTTTTAGGACGAACTCTCAAGATATATTTAATATCACAACAAAAGTGGCGTTGACATTTTCGTCGTCAAGGCTAATTTGCTAAATTATGGGTGCAGGACGCAAACGCATTCATAATAAACCAAACGCTTCATCTAACATTAAAAACCACCCGAATTTTTCGTCTTTCCACGATTGAGAATTGGTTCATAATATGGAATTCACTAGGCTGTCCCTCGGACTCCAGTGTTAAGTGATGGATCCATGTTTCTATTGTCACACAAGTTGCTTCACCCAAAATGATATATCTCCTTAACTACTAGTTCCTCAGTTGCCAAATTTTTTTAAGTATCATTGCATAGTACCATCTATGTATTTATCAGCCCCAGTAAGCGTGGGCGGGTCCTCTAGTTATATACAAACAGTTTATAGGATTACTGACCCTATTGCAATAATTTTTCGAAAATATTCATTGAGTTATTTCAAGGTACTTTTTCAGTAAAAAACGGGGCTGATTATTAAGGTTAATTCATAACACAAATAAAAACTCTAAAATGTCATGGGTAGCATATGCAAATGGATCGCCGGGGTCCAGACCTCGCAGTCCACGAAATAATTTCAAGTAAAATAAATAATGTCTTGCAAAATAATAATAATAACCAAGTACTAATTAATAAACTCACTATAGATAAAACTTATTCCATAAAAAATATTATCTTACAGATAATATAATTAAAACTAAACAAAATGAAAAAATAGAAACGGAATAATTTTTACGGTTAAAATGCAAGTTATAAAAAATGAAATAAGAAGTTTTAAATATCGCAAAAGCAATACATTGGGCAAACGTCAATATAATAAATTCTTTTATATTGTCAAATGAAGAAATAGCAAAATTATTACTGATATTGTAAGCGTTCCAAAATTAAATAACCAAATTTGCAAAACAATAGACATTAGAGATATAAAAATAATGGAATCACTTTCAAAACAATGCTAAATCGTGAAAAGAAAAACTATGGAATAAAAAACGACTGTAAAAAGGTAAGGAAGTGAAAAGTTTGGGTGTAAACGAAAATTTTATACTCTTGGCAGTTGCGAGAATTAAAGTCATAGAACCACCTTGAAGTACAAACCGTCAACCAGAGGACCGTCATCCAAGCAATTATATATACAATTGAACTTCTCTTACTCGATATTATATTACCATAATCCACAAAAAAACTTAGAGTTAGAGAGACTTCTAGTTATGGAAATTTAACCGTATATCAGCATATATAGGGTGATCAATTTCTCAACTTCAAAGACCCTTTCGAGCATTTCAACTGGTAACTGGTGAATGACACTCGTAGTGTTTTGCTCCAAGGCAAATGATGTGAAGCGTGGGAAGTGGCGCGGTCTTATTGAATACAAATGATGCCGGGATCACGAGCTTCAATTTTCGGTACCAACCGGTCAGTTATAATGGTTACGTTTTCACTGGCATTATTTCTGAAGAAATATGGACCGATGATTCCACCAGTCATCAAGCATACCAAATCCTTTTTTTTTTTGCATAAAATGAAGACTATTGAATCTCTTCAGCTTGCTCTTTGTCGTAAGTGTCAATTTTTACATACCCATGTAAAGAGAAATGGGCCTCATCGCTGACCAAATTTGGTTCGAAAACGTCGTTTCATTTTGGAATTTTTCATGAGCCCATAAAACGAAGTGATGTTACTTGGGAAGGTCGAATGGCTTAAGTTCTTAAACAAGCTTCATTTTGTGCGCTTTCAATTTAAGATCTCGACGTAAAATGTTACAAGTCGTTCCATACGAGTTGCTGCGAACGCCGCCGAATCGGTTCTCCACGGTTTTTGTGTACATTCTCAGATACGGCTGCTATACTTTCTTTACTGCGTGTTGAACTTGGTCTACTCAGTTGGATATTATGCAATAATAAATGCCGATTATATTGAGCATAAGCGAAGCGCGCGAAACTCATACAAGATGAACGATTTGTAAACTTTGTTAAAACGTATGTCTTTTTATGACGAAATGCGAAACAATACTGAACAAAAATAATTGATTGAAAGAAGTCCACAATCCGATTTAATATATTTTCGCTACAGTCATCGACTAAAGCTCGCTCTGTGTAGACGTGTTTCGGCTTATCTTTTGCGTATTTCGCTCAGTATACATCCGTCTTACGTGCACGTGTTTGCTTAGAAAATCTCTGTTTTATAATTATACCATATCGTTTTTAATACAAGTGTTTTCTAAACAAGTGAATCGAGTGTGTAGAAATAATWATYATGGCCCCCGGGCCACCCAACCTCGGGAATAACAGGTTTGCTTTGCTTGCCTCGGAATCCCATCCAAAAAGAAAGAAACCCTCATACACGCCCCTTAATTTT
>NW_017536596.1:217254-221845 GCF_001853355.1 Bactrocera latifrons
TATTATTTATTTTGTTCTTAAAACTCTTCTATTAGCTACAGAACATTTTATTAACTTTACACCTAAGACTTAATTAAGCAATAACTATACATTTTATATTWACATCAGCGAGCCGAAGGTCCTGGCAGCCAGTGCTCCTTTTTTCGTGGAAAAGTAATTGTATTATTGTTTCACGTTTTATAAATAAATAAATAAATATTTTCGCTAATACAACTTCATTAAAATATGACACATATTAAGAAAATGTTCCCTGAGGTTCATTATAGTACCATCACTAATCATGTGGAGTAAAGTCAACCGGATGTTATGTGCTTGTTATAAGCTGGCTGAATCACTTAATTATATACCTCACACATAGACCAATTTTGGGGTAAAAAGTTAACTATAGTTGCTGGGGTCCCAATAATCGGTACCTAATTGTTTAAACAGTTCTTGCTGGATTTGAATAATTTGTTCTTACAAAGTGGAATACTCTAAAAGGATTATTCGTGAAAAACTTATCTCGGTATATTTATTTTTTCTGGATGTGTAAAGCGGAAGGTAAAAGAATCAAATGAAATTAAATAATTTTGTAATATGTGAAGTAGCAACCATGTTAACTTTTGCACTGTAAAGTAGAAATGTTATAATAATGTTTTGTACCGAATTTGGTGGAAAGCAGTATAGCAGGTTCTGAGATATGTGATTTCACCAAAAAGTTGGCGGTACCACACACATTGGCCGATTTTAACACCGCCTCTTTTAAAACTCTCTCATATCATATCGTGGTTGAAGTTAAATGTCTCTGGCGAATTAAGTTATTGATTCATTCCGCTTTAAGTAGTTCTTTACGGTACCGATATAGGAGGGTGGTACGGATGATAACATCCGAATTCATCCGTTTTCACAGTCTTGATTACAGTTCTTATGGGAATTGTTTTCAGGGAATTTGATTATGGAATTTAAATCCGCATTAAACCAAGGTTCTTCAACATGTCGCTGATTTGCGCCCACGCCCCGACGGAACGGAAGGAAATTGTGACCAAAGATTCATCAAGCTATCTCCGGATCGAAAAACCGCCAACCAGATCGATCAGTGCCATGTTGCAGCTTAGAGAAGCTGGCCAATCCTGTTTGACTCCTTCCTGCTCGAAAATTGTAGGAAAAGGTGCGGCAACTAACAGAAGGTTTCAAGACCGGAGTATACTCTTCAAGAACCACCAGAGATGATCTGATAACCGATGGAACACTTCTCCAGCCTGCTAAATGGCAGTGAACGCATAACGCCAAGAGAAGGCAAACCCGATTCCACAAATTGATCTTTGGCCGACCATGAAGAAGTTCGAATAACAATGACCCGTCTGAAGAACAACAAAGCGGCGGGGGCCGATGGATCGCCGGCCGAGGTATTCAAACATGATGGCGAAGAACTGATCAGGAGCATGCATCAGCTTCTTTGTAAAATGTAGTCGAAGGAAAGTATGCCCACAGATTGGAATTTAGGTGTCCGTTGCCCCATCCATAAAACAAGGAAACCCCACAATCTGCGCCAACTACCGTGGGATAAACCTTCTCAGCGTCACATATAAGGTTCTGTCGAGAGTATTGTGTGAAAGATTAAGTGTGGCTTTAGACCTGGAAAATTAACGACCGGCCAGATATTCACCATGCGACAAATTTTGGAAAAGACCCGTGAGAAGAGAATCGACAGATACCACCTTTTCGTATATTTCAAAGCCGCACGAAAAGTAGCTGCCTTTATACCACGATGTCTGAATTTGATATCCCCGCAAAACTAATACGGCAGTGTAAACTGAATTTGAGCAATACTAAGGTTCCGTCGCAATCGGAAAGGACCTATCCGAGCCGTTCTATAACAAACAATGTTTCATATTTGGGGGTTAGGTAAAGTTTTTAAACAACTGTATCCTTTTTAGGCACAAAGGTATACTGATATGAGTAAAATATGTTCTATAATTTTCAATAAGATAACTTCATTGGCCGAAATATACAGCATAAAGTCACCTGGAAATTCTAAAATCTTTATGTTAGGTATATAAAGGCTCAACCCATTTTTATAAACAGAAATACTAGTATCAGCAAAGATGTTTGTATGAATTTCAACTGTATATGTCACACATTGACCAGTATTTTCGATCAAAAGTCAACTGTAAATACTGGGGTCAACATATTCGTTACCTAGGAGCTTGAACAGCTTCGTTTGAACTTAGACAATTTTAGTCATAATTCGGCTTCAAGTGGAATTTAAAATTGTGTTATATGAAAAGTAGGTGCGGTTGTGGTCCGATTTCGTTCATTTTCACATTGTGACATAAATATGAGAAAAATGCTAGGTACTAAGGTTAATCGAAATTGGTAAGTAGGGTCCCGATATACGTGATTTTACCAAAATGTGGGTGGTGCCACGTCCGTTGTCCAATTTTCACACCGGTTCCCATTAAGCACTCTCATAACAACTCGGAGGTAAAATTTGTTGCGCTTTTTGTAGATTACACAGTGCCGTTCTGATTTCATCAATTTTCCGACTGTAGGAGTTCTTATAATATTTTTGCTGAGCAAATTTGGTTGTTGTTTAGTAGAATAGGAGATATATAAATTAAAGCAATTATGGGGCGTGCAAAGACGAGAATGGCAGCAAAATCGCCCCATCCACTCAGCTTCAATTAAAATCTGCTGTACTTACCTTAACTAAAAAAAAGCGAGAAAGAATTCAACACCGAAACGTATATACAAAAAACTGTGGCCAACTTTAAGCAATTGAACTTCCCTTTGGAAAGCCCAAAAGCCCATGAAACTTTAACATGCCCATACAAGACTTAGGTGGAAATTGCCCAAAGAACAATTTTAAGCTGTCAAACTTACCCACCACCGCTATGGAGTCGATCGAGTCTTCTAAGACTTTACCTTCTGAAATTACACTTGTTTACAGCAAAAATGTTCCATGAACGCCACTATCCAATTTGCGGATAGAAAATAAATGTGAATGAAATTTCCTAAAAATATTGTCTACTCCATTTTTCCATAGGCCTTATAATTTCTGAGAAATTGATTAATCCCTTCGTGTTTTTAAATTTTTTATGAAAAAATTAAAAAAAAAATAAACTTTGGCAAGGAAAAAATTTTAAAACAAAAGATTTGTATGAAGTCCTGTTTCTTTATAAAAAACTAAGCTACCAACGAACAAAATCCATGGATAAATAGGAAAGTTGTACATGATCAAATAAATATATCCAAGTCGCGCAAAGTCAATGTATACGTATATGAGTATGTAGTGTGTAAAGTAGGGGTGGGATTGTTTTCGAATATCATTAGAATAAACTAATAACGCTATTCGTTTAAAAAAATCAAATAATACTTTTAGAACAGTAATACTCAAATACTGTTGTGGTAGGTAGTTTGCATCGAAAGCAAAAGGTGTCAGGTTCGAAACCCCTGTTGTCATGTTAATTTGCTTAACATGTGTGTAGGTATACAGGCAGATTTTCGAAGGGTAATTACATAGTTGCGGAAAATTCCTAATGCAAATAAGTTTAATTCTAATTTATTTTTTTAAGGCTAACATCAACAGCAGGTAGTATTTTCTTTTCCCGACTCGTTAATATGAAGGAACTTTTTGTTTAGATAGGTTTTGCCTTTTATTTTTTCGCGATCAAGCTATACATAAGAATTAATGCCCCTTGAAAGTTCATAATATCTGTAAGGCTCGCGGGTTCCAGTTTATAATTGCAATATAAGAAACCGTGCGCTATTTTTAAAAATAAAATGAGTAAACGTACGCGAGAATTTGAGTGTACCAACGATCCGGATATGTTCTGTTACATATGCGGTGAATATACTCTTGTACGGCATCGGAGGCAGTTTAGAGATTCGATCCAATCTATATATTCAAAATATTTTAGTATTGAGCCTAAAAGTATTGATAAACCATGGACTCCGAATATTTTGTGTTCCTTGTGCCAAATAATATTGGTTCAATGGGAATCATGATCAACAAAGTACGTATTAAAATTATGAAACTATGCTTCTTTTTATTTAATAGTAATCTTTAATTTTTTTCTTTTTCAGGCGATACATGAAATTTAATGTACCAATGATATGGTGAGAACCTACATGCCACTCAGAGAATTGTTATATTTGTACGACAAAAGTACTTGGCTTTGGAAAATCAGGAAAAGTGATTTATGCTAACGTACCAACCATTTCATTGCCAGTTCCACATTCAGCTGAAGTTGCGTATCCAGTTTCGTTGTCAACAGCAGTATGTGAAAGATCATCTGAATATGGGAAATCAAGTTGTAATGAATTTTTAATGGAAAACGACAGAAACGTTCTATCACAAGTGCAACTAAACGATTGGATTAGAGATTTCAATTCGTGTCACCCCATGATAAGGTGACATATTATAGAAATCGTCACGAACCATTTGCCAAACACTATACGAAGGAAGACAATGTACAGTATGCAAAATCCATATTCGTACACCACGTATTTTACAGCAATTTAGCACATAAAAAAATATAGGCAATTAAGTATAAAAAAAGTTGTATGTTATTTTAAGTATAAACGTATATATATTGCATTTTATTAAATA
>NW_017536596.1:227917-231547 GCF_001853355.1 Bactrocera latifrons
AAAAAATTTAAAAACACGAAGTGGTTAGTCAATTTCTCAGAAATTATAAGGACAATGGAAAAATGGAGTAGACAATATTTTTAGGAAATTTCATTTACTTTTATTTTCTATAATTTGCAGTAAGATTGCTCAACTGGTCAGTGAGATATACATGATTAAATGAAGACACCTTTTTTTTTTGGTCGAAAGGTAAATTGCAAATATCTCCAAAATGTATCCATAAAAAAAAATTTACTCGATTTTCGAAATCAGCGAGCCATTTCACTTACAAATTAGATAGTGGCATCCGTGGAACAAAAAACACATTCAAATTTGTGGTCCAGTGTTATTAGTGTAATAATCCACTAACCCTTGCTGTGACCGATTATAATAAGGCACAGTAAATTTATTACTTTGTTATTTTGGTTCACGATCTTTACTCTTTCACTCTCGTGTTGCTAATCTGAATTATACTAATATCGTGTTGCTATACTCTAATCATTATTTAAGAGCACAATAGACCTAAGGACACGGTGCATTCCTCATTTATCAATCGATTCCTCACATATTGTGCATGAATGACGTCGGTGATATGATAACGTTGACGTTTCTTCCCGTATACCATCCAATTTAAAAAAAAAGTCACAGATTATCTTAATAGAGAAACCTGTTAAAGACTTAACACAGCCGTCTCCATACTCTGATTTCTAACATATTTTAAATATACTAATATCAAAGATTTCTCCTTTCCTCCAGGAAAATATTATAATACCAAAGCGCCAATTCCAGTTTAATTTGTGATTTTTTATTATATAGAATAGAATCTTTAGAATTGTGTAAATCATTCGAGTCTTATTTGTAAAATAAACAATTTATGGTAAGGTAGGGATTTCATATTTGATGAACGACAGATAATGGCTGATGTACCGCAGGGTAGTGTTTTAGGCCAAACTCTGTACATCGTATATACAGCAGATCTTTCAACAGCTAATAATGTATTGCATTCACCTAGATAGAAGACTTACATGGAAGAAGCATATATCTAGAAAAAACTTGAATGAAGATAAGACCTGCAAATTTGAATTGGCTTTTAAAAAACACCCTAAACTTAGCCTAGACAACAAAGTGTTTTTATACAATGAGGTCATAAAACTGATTTGGATGTTTGCGATTCAACTGTAGGGTACGACCAGTAGCACAATATTGCTGTAATACAAAGGTTACAATCGAAAATGCTTAGCTATGGTACAAACAGGTCATACTAGCTACTAATATTGATGTAATACAAAGATTACAATCGAAAATACTTAGCCATGGTGCATGCGTAATGAAAATATCCAAACTATCCAAAATATCCAGTTCTTGGTATTACTATGGTAATGACAGAAGTAGAAGACAGAGGAATGAAATATATATCTAAACTCCGATATCACTCAAACCCATTGGCTAATGCTTTAGTACATTCCTGCGATCAAACGCGTGTACAAGGAAGAGATATGCCTGCGTACTAAAGAGCAACGTATCACCAAAACCGCTCAATCACTTGCTTGAGCTTGTCTAGTTTTGAATAGATTCTTATTACTTATTGTTAGGCTTTTAAAACAAAAAACACATAAATAAAGAAATATTGGAAAAAAAAATAATTATCGGCCGGAGCCACGCTCACTTTTAAAATTTTTTTACTCACATGTGTTTCTTTATACTGCGAAATTATTCTCACTTATTTTCCAAGGACCACGTGTATTAAGATTAAGATGTCTAAATTTTTAATCAAGTTATCGCTTGCACAGACGTACAGTTCGATCATTTATATAAACATAACCCTATATCTATCTCGATTAGTTTTAGGTGTTCCAAACAATCGTTAGGTGAACAAAACTATTTTAAACTGTAGCACAATAGTGCACAAGCATAAAAATGTTGTGCTAGTATTCCACATGCATATATTAACGAAATTATGATTTGATAACAATAAAATTCAATATTATTAATTCAATATTATTTCAATCTTATAATATATATAGTACAGAAGCCACTCATTTCGTCTTATTGATATACTAGAAGGCCTGTCAACACATTGTAAGGCATACATTAATAATAAGCTATGCAATAAGTAACATTGTATTTATGAATAAAAACGAAAACGATATTCCCGGTTCAAGAATAACCCCGTGACTTACTTCTTTATTTGAAAATAAATAAATAATTGTTATTGAGCACAAATAAGCCTAAAACACAAAAATAATATATATTTTATTATTTTATTTAATATCAACTTGTAAAAAAATATTAAATTTTAAAGTTGTTATTTGACAATACTTGTGAAAATGAAAGAAGGTATATTATATGTATCATTCTTAATTTTTAAAAGCTGCAAGAGGCAAGAGGACAATTGCTCTATTAAAATTTCCAGTCAAAATGGTTGCACAATAATATTCCCTGCAATGCGTTTGATTACCAAACGTGGGCCGTTGCATAATTTAGGTGGATTGAAATTTCATTGAATAATAATAGTTGAACAATTCTCAACCGTTAATTATAGTTATTCCGGGATATATATTATATTATATGTATATGATAATTTTCATTTTCATCAAGAACAATACGTAAAGCATTTAAAATACATCCATTTGCCTGAGGACAACTATTCATTGTTAATTAATTTCGTCAACTTATTAATTTTTTACCATTAATACTGTTGAATATTATTGAACCAGTTATTATTATTCAGACCAACTTTGTCAATTCGTTAGTCGATACTCGGTAGTTTTTTACGTGGGTTTTGTTTTTGTAAAATCAAGAGATTATCGTTTATCGAGTAACGAAGTACCAGACTGCCAAACATGATAGTTTTTTCGTTACTTGGTAACATCACTCACATGTTTTGTTTGCGTTGTTTCCTCAAAAGTTAACTGAATTCATTGCAAAAAAATACTTTTGCTGTCTACTATAAATTAGTTTCTGACAAATTTTTCAAAAATTTAATATAATTGAATCAGCTGTTTTGAAACAAAATTAATACCCACTACTGATGTAAAGCAAAAAGTATGTTCACAGTTAAGTATTTTGACAAAGTATCAACTAACGAACTACCATATTAACAAGTTCGATCTGAATACTCCTATTGTATTATACCTGAGACTGGATCAGTTTGCAATTGTTCGCACATATTTATGGTTGCCTTAGGATAAGTGAAGAAATGCTATACCAAACAGCACTACCGAAAATTTCATCGTTGGCGTTTAAAATTTGCATTGTTTTGCACTCATTTTTAATTAGAATTGTACTTTTTATCAACTACGCAGCTATTCTGCTATGTTTTATGTTAGATGTTGCGTTTGGTGTGTTATGAATGCTTGTAAGTCGTTCATCCATAATCAAAAGTGCCGTAATCCCTTGGCGATGTAATTGTCAATGCGACTTTCTGTTGTGATATTAAAAATGTCTTACTGATTCTACATGGTGCGACTTTAAAACCCTCATTGATGCTTACCATTTTCATATTTTGATGACGACCACTGCTAACGTATTAATGATTAATGATTTAAAGGTATGGAATTGGAATGTCCTAACATCGACTCGGACCACTATCTTGTTGCAGCGAAGATTCGCACGCGCCTCTGTGCAGCAAAAAACGCACGCCATCAAACG
>NW_017536596.1:233392-255055 GCF_001853355.1 Bactrocera latifrons
CCGTTGGAAGGACCAAGTGGAGAAGGACCTGGCTACGCTTGGAATATCCAATTGGCGCCACGTAGCGAAAAGAAGAAACGACTGGCGCGCTGTTGTTACCTCGGCTATAATCGCGTAAGCGGTGTCTACGCCAATTAAGAAAAAGAAGAATTGGAATGTTTGGTCCCTTTATTGGAAAGATGTATCTGTCCAGCTAGTTTATGTCCTCGTAGAAGTAAAGTTTGAGATCATCACCGTCCAAGAAATATTGATGGGCAATACAAAGACTGAGACGAGTTGATATGCCGTATGGCATTTACTACGGTGGCCATATAAAGGGTGACGAATTCGGTATGGGATTCGTCATAGGAGAGAGACTCCGTCAACGAGTACTGACATGCATCCCGGTGGATAAAGGTCTAGACACAATCCTCATCAAAGCGAAGTTTTTCAATACACCGCTCATTTTTGCCTACTCCTCGACAAAAGAAAAGGATGATGTGACCAAAGATGCGCATCTATGACAACTCTCCCTGCCACGATGTCAACTTCGTGCTTGGCAACTTTAACACCAGGGTGGGCAAATTTAGCCTGCACGAATTAAGCTTTCCCAAATGGGTGGGGGCTGATCGACTTCGCAAACCTAATGTATAAGCTGAGGTCATGCACCGTCAGGATCATAAAGGACTTCGGCGAGCCGTTCGATATCAAACTAGGTTTCAGACTCCTGAAGAAAATAATTCGAGCTGCAGGGAAGATACAACCTTCTACAAAACTGTGCAACTGCTGGTGTTCACAGATGAATCGATATCAAGACGTAATATCTCCTATCATCAAACAAACAGTCGTCGCAATCGCGACTTGGCTACCATGAAAGTCAACCATAACTTCGAAGTAGTAGATAATTTCGTCCATCTAGGAACCAGTAATAAAACCAACGACAATGCTTCAAATCACGTCCAGGGTGCATAAAAATTTCTCAAACTACCTCGTGATATTTCGTCAAAACTCTATTTTTTGTTAAACTTATTGAAGGTTGAAATTTAGTGCACTATAAAATTGAAAAATTATTTTCTCCTAAACTACTAGAGATCAATCGATGAAATTTTGTGAAGTCAAAGAAAACTGTTCGTGCTACATAACAAATATTTTTTCATGACTCACTTGTTCAAATAATAATATTTCTCATACATTTTTTGTTAAATTGAAATTTTTCATGTGTTCTTCACTCTAAAAAAAAATTGCAAGTATGTTATACAACGTGAAAAATATTCACCTTCAATAATCTGCAAAAAAATTTTTGTTCAATCATACCATTACAAAGATATTAAATTTTTTGTCCCCCTATCGTCTTAAAAGGTACTCGTATGGCACATTCATCGTTGCGCAATGTGCTAATGCCTTTCTGGGCGGTCAGATGTCGGGAGCTAACGTAACTGCAATGAAGCGTTTGTTAGATATTTACTTTTGCAATTCATGAGCGTTTTCCGAGTGTTGCGCATTTCGCAGTTCATTTGGAGAAGGCGAAAGAGTGTATTTCAACCCAGAGAATACTGTACAGCCAGTGGAAACACCACCAGCAACATAATTAATATTTACGAGTTTTTGCTCAACTTTCGTCAGTGTCCCGTTTGCGAGAACATTGCTCTATTTGGAAATACCTTGACATACATGGAATGCATTCGAAAAAATAGTTCCACAATCCACTCCAAAAACGATGATTGCTTCGCTATTGATAAATGTACGTGGTTCAATTTCAATCTGTGTGAATGGTACGATGTGTACAACTTTTTGAGAAGAAAGCTAGCAACTGCAATTGCTGGAACATGATAGTCAAACGATGGATGATGAGATAGCTTCTTCGAATGCAAATGAAGTTCGCACACTTCTCGCGATAATCATTTCGACATATCAGCCTTCAAATCCGCATCACTTATGGGATACGAACAAAAATTACATTGCCGAAGACATTTTACATCGCTAAGAATTAGAAATGAGACAATTGTGGTTGATACCTCTGGTGGTTTGATATCAATTTAACGAAAGATGAACTCATCACGAATGTTCGGGCATTGGTCAAATTATCGTAGTGGAATATTGAGATTCTTTGGAGAGGCTTTGTATGCCACCGCATTATTTGCGTCTCAAAGTTGGATCTGTCGTTACTATGTTTCGCAATCTGCATGCACCGAAACTGTGTAATGGAACCCGACGGCCAACCATCTTTTCTGTACACCGAAACAGAAACCAAAATATGTTTTTTATCAAGCTGCGTTATATAGAAAAAAATTAATGAAATGATAAATTTAACTCTCTTTTTATTTCAAAACTCATAATTTCACGCAGGACAACGGCTACGGAGTCAGCTAGTATGTATATGAAAATGAACGCCTTATTTGTATGTCCGCGCATTACGCCCGAACTACAGCTCAGAAAGACATGAAAATTTGGCCCTGAGGAAGGTCCTAACGGCGACCTTTTTTGCAAAATCGCTCTCGATTTTTCAATTTGGTCTATATTTATAACTCAAGAACGTCTGAACCGATCTTTCTGAAAATTGGTGACGAGGAACCTTGTTTTATAATTATATAATATTTCAAAACATAAGAATTTGATGAATATTGATCATGTAAGAATGATTTGAATATTTTTTACTTCAAAAATGCAAAATAAAATCACACAGCTAGTGGCAGGGTATAACGGTTTTTGTTTACATATGTACACATATATATATTCTTCTGCTCTATTCCTGCTCCGTTAGTCGCTATAGCATATATTATATATGTGTAGCGATATACTTTGCAGATGCAGAGACCCTGAAGAAGTTGTTACTTCATACATATAGTAGTTATGTATGCACTATTCCTTAATCGATTTACGATGTCAATTAAAAATGTAGATCGCCAAATTAACTATTATATTATGATAAATGATATCCCTAACAAAAAAGAACGAACGTTTCCCTACATATAAATTGATACTAACGAGCTAAACGCTTAACTTCCTTCTTAATAATTTGCATATAAGTTTTGCATTCATTTAAATTTCTAGCAAATTTCGTTAAATAAGGTCCGCATCCAGCTCTTAAGTAATTGCTCAAGAAAAAAAATTCATTATTGTCATATTCATATACTATAATATATGTATGTCAAGTAAATTTGACAGCTGGTTACGTGTTGAGAGTGAAGAAAATTAAATTATGTGTGTAAATATATAAATATTTGCATTGAAATTAAAGGAATATGAATGAAGATTGGGAAGTTCGATACAAAATTTTGAAATGAACTATATTTCATAATACTGATTTTAATCGTAGGATGAATTTAATGATCACTTTGATTTTCCTTAAACTTCATTCTTCTTCCCAAAACCAGGATCATGGTACTTTTACGATGATCAGGATTGCTATATACGCATTTTATTGAAAAAATGTATTAAACATTAATACAAGAGTTGCAGGAAATTCTATTCCCCATTTCTTAAGCTTTGTTATACTCTCGCAACAAAGTTGCTAAAGAGAGTATTATAGTTTTGTTCACATAACGGTTGTTTGTAAGTCCTAAAACTAAAACAGTCAGATATAGGGTTATATATACCAAAGTGATGAGGATGACGAGCAGAGTTGAAATCCGGATGTCTGTCTGTCCGTCCGTCAGTCTGTCCGTCTGTCCGTCCGTCCGTGCAAGCTGTAACTTGAGTAAAAATTGAGATATCATGATGAAACTTGGTACACGTATTTCTTGGCTCCATAAGAATGTTAAGTTCGAAGATGGGCAAAATCGGCCCACTGCCACGCCCACAAAATGGCGGAAACCGAAAACCTATAAAATGTTATAACTAAGCCGTAAATAAAGATATTAAAATGAAATTTAGCACAAAGGATCGCACTGGGGAGGGGCATATTTGGGCGTAATTTTTTTGGAAAAGTGGGCGTGGCCCCGGCCCCTAATAACTTTTTTGCACATATCTCGAAAACTACTATAGCTATGTCAACCAAACTGTATACAGTCGTTTCATTTAGGCATTTCCATATACAGTTCAAAAATGGAAGAAGTCGGATAACAATCACGCCCACCTCCCATACAAAGGTTATGTTGAAAATCACTTAAAGTGCGTTAACCGACTAACGAAAAACGTCAGAAACACTAAATTGTACGGAAGAAATGTCAGAAGAAAGCTGCATTCAGGTTTTTTTTTTAAATTGAAAATGGGCGTGGCGTCGCCCACTTATGGACCAAAAACCATATCTCAGGAAGTACTCAACCGATTGCAATGAAATTCGGTATATAATATTTTCTTAACACCTTGATGGCATGTGCCAAACATGGGTGAAATCGGTTCACAACCACGCCTGAAATCTCAATTATCACTTTATCATGCGAGAGTATAAAATGTTCGGTGACACCCGAACTTAGCCCTTCCTTGCTTGTTTTTATATGAAATTTTTACATTTCTTGAGAGCTGGATACTAAGCTATAACCAGAACAAGAAAAAACGTTAACTTCGGTATTACCGAAGCTAAATACTCTTCACAAGTGCATTTGTTAGTAACTTTGTGTTCAATTTGTATGAAAGCTATGTGCTATAGTAATTCCTTGTGAACAATTTTTTTGGAGATTATATTGTTACCTTAAGCAGTAATCCATGCCAAATTTCGTGAAAATACCAGGTCAAATGTAAAGTTTTCCATACAAGAACTTGATTCCGCTTGTTCAGTTTGTATGGCAGCTATATGCTATAGTAACCGATCTGAACAGTTGCTTCGGAGATTTCATTGCTGTCTTAGAAAATAATCTGTACCAAATTTCGTGAATATATCTTGTCAAATATGAAAGTTTCTATACAAGAACTTGATTCCGATCATTCAGTTTGTATGGCAGCTATATGCGATATGTCAACCGATCTGAACAATTTCTTTGGAGATTGCATTGTGAAATGTGAAAGTTTTCCGTACAAGAACTTGATTCCGATCGTTCAGTTTGTATGTCCGACATATATATATGTCCGATATCGGCAGTTCCGACGAATGAGTAGCTTCTTGCAGAGAAAATGACGTTTGCAAAATTTCAAAACGATATCTTAAAAACTGGGGGACAGTTCGTATATATACAATATACTAATATCGTATAAAAACAGACGGACGGACATGGCTAAATCGACTCAGCTCGACATACTGATCATTTATATATATACATTATAGGATCTCCGACCCATCCTTCTGCGCGTTACAAACTTCGTGAAAAACTTAATATACCCTGTTTAGAGTATAAAAATATATACATACTAGCTGACCCCGAAATTTGCCTATTTCCAATTCTTATCAAATACGATGTAAAATCTTCGGCAATGTAATTCTGAGCGCGAACTTCAGTGGCATGCGAAGTAACTATCGAATCGTCCATCGATTCCATTGATTATCATGTTCCAGCAATTGCTTCTCAAAAAGTTGCACACACTCTACCATTCACAGTATGCAACGACTCAAATGAAATTGAACCACGTTCATTTATCAATAGCAAACGAAGATATAAACAATCGTCCTTTTTCGGGTGGATTATGTAAATTCGCCCTAAGGAATTAGTTGAGAACACACCTGGATGTAAATCTACTGGTAGACATTGCTTTCCGCGTAACTATTTCTTCGAAGATGCATTCCATTGATAATATCAAGGCATTTCCGAATAGAGCGAGAACATTGCAAACGAATCACTGGAGCAAGTTGAGAAAAAACTTGTCAATGTAAATTTTGTTGTAGGTTTCCGCGGACTGTACTGTATTCTCTGGGTTGAAAAACACTCTTTGGCCATTCTCCAATTGAACTGCGAGATGCACAACAGTCGGAAAACGTCCATGAATTGCAAAACTAAATACCCTACAAAGCGCTTTATTGCAGTTCACGTATCGACCGTTTGATACTTGCTGATCTCATCTCGCTCAAAACCAATAACCGCCATATTGCTTTCTTTGGTCACGTATTTGCAAACGTATTTGATCGATTTCACCAAACTACAATATCAAACATTGTCATGAGTTTTGAATGTGAATTAGATAACAGTGGCGAATATGGTACGATTAATATGTTGTCAACTTCGATATTCACTCCTCTAAGTTGAATGGTAAATATTCTGCCATTGTCGTCTGATGAGCTACGACGATAGAGTGGATATCCATATCCACGTTCCTTCAAGATAAAGTCCATCAAGCATCGTGGCTGTTGTCTGAAAAGTCGTGCTGTGACATCGTAACAATCGCTAGTTGATTGATCCCGATCCATAATTCCACACTTATGTCATCGCATTCTGGGAGTACTCGTTCATGTGCCTTGGTGTGCCAAACGTTGATGGCAAAAAAACGCCGACCGATATTAACGTGACCTCTTCGTGGCTTCGTGGCAAATTTCAATCTGTAATTGATCACTTCATCTGAAACACACATAAAGTTTTACTGAATAATTTTCAATAATTTTTCCTTAAATAGCCGGAATAAAAAAGCAAGCGACCGAAATTGAACGATTCAAATAATTTACAAATGAAAATGTTGAAAAACAAAAGAAAAACGATTGTGTGGGAAAAGTCACTTCTTAGAAATTGCCAATTTTTCGACTTTTCCTTATGAAAAGTATACGGTTTTTTTTATTTCTGAATCTTCATGAAGATTAATTCAGCCGTTCTCCAGCCTTAGCGTTACTAACAAACAAACATTCATTTTTATTTACATACAAAAGAAAACGTTTGTATGGGAAAAAGAAAAGGGTTATTTTTAGGGGTATTTCTGTAATTATTCGAATTTTTTTCGCTGTAATAACTTCACAGAAAGAAAAAATTGGCCAGATTGGTTCAGACGTTGTTGAGTTATGGGCTTAGCAACACATTTTGCGAATCATTTTTTTATTGTTTCTTACATAAGAACCTCCTCCTAATAATAACAAATACAACAAAGAAAGAAATAAGGAAATCTCTGCAGCCATTCAGGCGTGATGCTGCGACCAAGGGCAAAAGGGATTCATTTTTATATATTATACTATATATAGATGTTAAATGTGTTACTATGCTTGTTGGTTTATGAAAAATGCTTGTGTTATTACTAAAACAAACAAACCATTTCAAGTAATTTGCTTTGTTGTTTTCAAAAAATTCGGATAGCTAATAAGAAGTTTACTGGATCATCTATCATAGTTATATACACAGTGATTTCAAAAACGTAAAAGAATGTGAACTTAAAAACGTTTTGCTATCCAAACATAGAACACGTCGCTGAGTCGGACACCGTTAGTCTAGTGATAAATTTTGCAAAATAAAATAATTGTAAAATACGCTATTTAATTCAAACAAGCAGGCAGAACTGGTCTAAACCTGATAAATCCGTTATCGAATGAAAATATGAGATGAGGGATATAGTGAAGTGTTATGTATTGTAAAATCTATAGTCTCAGGCTATTGAATATCTGTGGGTGATAGAGAAATTCTGCTTTCAGATTTGACTTCAGGGTATCAAAAGGCATTAGAAACACCTAAGAATTTTATGCCACAAATTATGTGTCTACCAGTGTTATCATTTAATTCTTAGTGGTAAGTATTAAGATATTTCTTACGGCGGCACATACTACTAATATGGCAATGTCTGCAGAAATTATAAACTCAAGTCTGGAAGACGTTGTCGGTAGAACAAAGGTCGTAGTACAGTGAATGCAAAAAGTATACCTTCAGCTGGAAATAAATAATGATCAACGGGGCAAGCTTACCACTTAACTGGGAGCTGCCACTACCACTTCGATCCGATGTTCACACATTTTGTAAATATTTTTTATTCCAGACCCAGATACATAATAGGATGGGTCGATTCCGGACTTTTTTCGATTCGAGATTTCTAATAGTGCGGAAAAGTTGCCTTAGTACTTCCTGATTCCAAAGCAACTTTTTATTTTGAGATCGATTTGCATCTTCAACCCCAACTCCGGCCTTGAAATTTTGGAAATTCACCTAAAGTCGTGAAATTGTCTACCTAGCGCCTGAAATACGCATCTCGTGGCAAAATGTATAAAACAAAAGTTATTTGTCACGTCATTTGCTACCGGAGTGGTATATGCGATCATAGCCGTAGGACGAACCGTTCCGGAGATACGAGCGAAAATGCGGCGCGCCACAGCGCAAGGTGAAAATCGGCTTGCGGCCACACTTCTTGACGTTGATTTTGCCGAGTGCTATCACTCACATTCATTCACCTATTCCATACGCCACGTTCGGACTGGTCTCCACATAAATATTTTTTCATCGAGTTCCTTCACTCTTGTCGTTGATTTCGCCGAGTACTATCACTTATATTCTCTCAACAGAACACAGAACTCAAAATGTCTGTATCTAAATTTAAATTTAAACAGAAATGTCCTGTGTTTGGCATATACCTGTAGGAAGGGAACACAGAAGCGGACAGAAATACTAATTATTACTTCCCTGACAAATTGACCGAACTTGACGAAACTAATGAAACGGATCATAGCACGAACAAGAACAGATGACAACGACAGTTCAATTTGATCAGCGCCGCGAGCAAGTCGCTTATATAAAATCTAATCTAATAACTTAAATCTAAAACTTAAATTTAAGAATAAAACTTTGTACAATTTAAATAAAATGTATTACATTTAAAACATTTCCTACATACCAATATGTTCTTTTGTGTTATCAGTTTACAAGATTTCGTATAGGGCGACTTCGAGGCGACAACTATGAACCTAGGAGTAAAGAGGTTACAGAAATAGTTGCAAAAAATGTTGAAAATACTTTAAAAAAGTCATCTATTCCGATAGTTTCACACACCAGAGTTGTACAAATGCTCACCACGTACCATAAGAAATAAGAACCCAATAGGTTTGAGCTCTGAAAGAGACGACTTTGTCTCTTCTGCCGCAAAATTATTTGACATCGCTGCTTGTAAATGCATTTATTTTTCTTCTTGCACTTGTCCAAATAAAGGAAAGTTCCTATCAATGAACAACCATTTCTCTTGGACCAGAGAACCAGAAGAATTGGTCGCATTATAAGTGTTGATCTACCTGAAACAAAAAATATTACAAAGAAAAATGAACGTTAAGAAAAGCTTTCAAAACGTCATTCAACATCAACACTTACCAGAAAAGTATCAGCTAGAACACGTGACCATTCAGATCAGCCAAACTCTCATACAGACGACAACAATGTAGGTGCGTCGCACATGGATTCTTTCAAAAACGATGCTGATGATGAATTTTCTCTTCCATCCTCTAAAACCAAACACACTAGTATAAGAACACACTGTTTTAGCTGGCCAAAGATTTGAAGTAAGTGATAGAGCAGCGGCTTTGATTGTTTCATCTGCTTTTCTGGATGTCAAAAAAGCAGGTTTGATAACAGAGGATTAAGCTAGCTTTGTCACTGACAAATGCAAGATTAGTCRGGMAAAAAAAAAAGTGTTGGAGCTAAGCTCCAAAACACCGAAAGTATTGACTCTGTATATGGGCTGTATTTTGACGGCCGCAAAGACAATGTTCCTGGTTGTCATTACTTTGGCCACGTCACCTCTCCTTCTGGGTCAGCTGATGATGAGACGCAAGCTATATGGCAACATTTACAAGACAATTCAGTTGATGTGGAACATCTAGAAGTTGTCGGTGCTGATGGTACCAACACGAACACAGGTTGGAAAAGTGGAATCATTCGGAAACTAGAAAAAAGAATAGGTAGGCCATTACAGTGGGTTGTTTGTCTTCTACATTTCAAGAACTTCTATTTCGTTCTTTTTCGAACACATAGATGGTGTCGCAAAGAGTCCAAATACATTCTCTGGGGACATAGGTAAATTGCTCCGTGATTGTGAGAAGTTGCCTGTTGTCAAATTTGAAAGTTCTTCATCCCGCCAATTACCCTCTGAGGTTATTAATCCGACCCAACTTAGCACAGACCAAGCTTATCTCTATAAAATATCAATAGCTGTTATTTCCGGTCAATGTTCCTCAGATTTAGCATCGATGCACCCAGGTAACATGTGCAAATCTCGCAGGCTCACCTGTGCAAATCGAATTCTGAAATTATATATTTCTACTGACAAACCAACAAAGGAAATAAAGATTTTGGTCAAGTACATACTTACAGTTTACTCACCTTTGTGGTTCTCAATAAGATTCAACAGTTCAATCAAAGATGGCTCGCGCCATCTCTATGCTGCAATTCAAAGGTCATCTCGACCTGCTAAGCTGCGCAAGGTTGTCGATTCATCCATTCAACAGAATGCTTTCTTTGCTCTTCCAGAAGACGCTCTCCTTAGTATAATGACTGACGAACGGATAGAAGTCAGAAAGTTGGTTCTTGACCGTCTTCTGACAGCCAGAGAAGCATAGTCTGACACTGTAAATGGAAGGGTTAGATGTGATAAAGTGCCAAAGCTGAATTTCAAAGCTAATGATTATTACGATGTGATTAACTGGAAGAGTATTACCTTGACTGTTCCACTGGTTCTTCGCTCATAAGAGGGCTGTCGGGTGGCACTGCTGAGGTATGGAAATTTAGTGAATTCCCCTCTCACACCGTGACAGTCGAGAGAACCGTCAAACTGGTGACAGAGGCATCTTCTTAAGTTATAGGCCCCCAATCTCGTGATCGTTTTATACGCACTACACTGAAATCTAGGCAACAAGTGCCAAAGTTTAGTACAAAATCTGATTTTATCAATAAATTTGACACAGATTCAGACTAAAACAAGCCTGACATATGGTTGGTTGGTTGGGTTGGGCTTGGGAGGAACCCGAAGAGCAGCCACCTCCACGCGGTGGGTTCTGGTGACCCTCTGGTTAGCTGAGAGCTGCAACAATTTTCACCTTGCGCTGTGGTGCGCAGCATTTTCGCTCGTATCTCGGGAACGGTTCGTCCCACAGCCATAATCATACCATTTCGGTAGCAAATGATGTGACAAATAACTTTTGTTTTATACATTTTGCCACGAGATGCGTATTTCAGGCGCTAGGTAGACAATTTCACGATTTTAGGCGAATTTCCGAAATTTCCGAAATTTCAAGGCCGGGGTTAGGGTTGAAGATGCGATCCGATGCAAAAAGTTGCAGGAAGTACTGACAACTTTTCCGCACTATTAGAAATCCCGAATCGAAAAAGTCTGGAATCGATCCTCCCTAATACACAACCATCTACACGGTGTTGCGCAGCCAACTGATAGAGATTTGATGAAATCTCTCCATTATATGTTACATTCTCATAATTGCTACATACAGTCCAAAACTACGATTGAGAGTGTTCCAACAAATACTCCTCGTAATCGAGGCGATAAAATGCGCCTTCGACGAGTAAAGTAGCAGTAGTGATAGCTGGATAGCAATTTGCCAAAAGAGATATTGAATTGCATAGTCGGGATGATAATTTGCAAAAAAATTTCAGAGCAACGCAGATCTTATAACAGCTTATAATATCCTTTGACGCTATGTCGTGGAGAAAATGTTTGTGCCATTAATGTTTCACAGTTGACCCAATCGGTGTTACACCTCTGCGTAAAACAATGTCCTGATTGAACAACTATTGCTACCGTATAATGACAACATGTAACTATCAACAATTGATATCAATTAAAGGAAATTGCTTTTCTTTGATGCCCAGAGAGGTACAGGACAAACATTTTTAATCAATCTGCTTTAAAACAAAAAGTGATATCTACTGGAAAATTGCATTACCGGACATTGCCGCAACGCTTTCTGAAGGATGGCGAACTGCATACTCTACATTCAAGCTCCTGCACAGGAAAATTGATGCGTGTCTGCTCATTAATACTCTGGGATGGAACTACTATGTCAAACAAGACGTCTGTGGAAGCACTGGATAGGACAATGGGCCACATGTCAATAAATTAGAGCTTAACTAATATCAGGGTTTCGTCATCTTCACGTGAGGACAGGCTATTTCCAGAGATGCTGCTGACAGTTGGAAATGGAGAGTTTGCAAAAAGTGAGGGAAGGATTGATCTAGAAAACCTTTGTGTTTTGATAGACACCATCCAGGGTTAGTCAACAATGTCTATCCTGATATTGATAACTTAAGTTCTTCTATCTTGGTTTAAAGAAAGAGCGATTCTGTCACCAACTAAGGAACAAGTAGGTAAGGTAATAAACTTTATTCTTTCATTCATTTATATATTAATTCTTGTAAAAATAAAATAAATAGGTAAAAATGTAGTGTGTGATGTTAGATATATTAAAGACAGTAGAAAATCTTTATGGTATGTATAGGGAAAGAGGAATTGTTTAACTATAAATTTAATGCGTGCGGGCTACACCAGTAGTGAGGCGAAAGATCTATGCAAACTGGGTGCCCCGCAAGTTCATAATCACACAAAAACAACTAATTTGTGATTGTCCTCGGTGTTCATTTCCAAATTCAAAACAGTTTTCCCTCAAAAAACAATGCTTTATTAACACACGAAAAGCTTTATGATCCATTTTTTTGTAACTAACTGTAGAAACTACACAGATGGTAGTAGTGAAGTAGTAGAATTATCTATGTGCTAGCCACAGTAAAGCGTGGACAGGTCCTCTAGTTTTAAGATATATAGAATAAATATCTTGATGTCACAAGAAAATCTGGCGCGTCAATTTTTTGACTTGAACTCTTATTATTCAGAGACCCTAGTATATTAAAAATTGTATATGAGTTTTCACGTGGCAAAAAAATTAATCATTGTAATTTAAAAGGGACTCTTTCGTTTTTCCTAACCTAAAGGTCACAAAATATTTCCCTTGAGTGATGTGAAGTACTTAATAACGTCAAAACCAAGACATATTGGTGCACAAAAATGTGGACTACTTACCGATTCGCGGCATTTGCAGAGCTACCTCAGAACAGGACGATTTGGTTATAAAAAGCGTTTTCGAAAATAATCCAGGTGTCGAATCGTTAGGATATGGCAAAAGCTAACGTTTAAGCGGCGTAACATAACATCACATTATTTAAAATAATTTATGACCCTCAAAATTGCGAAATAGATACTGGGGTAGGGAAACTTCTAATCGCAATGTAAATAATTTTTTTAATGTAAACTGAAAAGAACTTTCTTCGTTGTAATAAGACGGGACTTGAATTAAAACAATATGATGTATTTTAGTCGTTATATTTTCTAGTCTCAATGTACGTGTGTTTTAGTAAGTAGTCAACGCTGAATTGATTTCATTTGACAGGCGACAACCATGGGTTGCCATAATTTGGCGTTTATTGTCACATCACACGCAATTCTTTTTTTTTTTATACTCTCGCAACAAAGTTGCTAAAGAGAGTATTATAGTTTTGTTCACATGACGATTGTTTGTAAGTCCTAAAACTAAAAGAGTCCGATATAGGGTTATATATACCAAAGATTGACGAGTAGACTTGAAATCCGGATGTCTGTCTGTCCGTCCGTCCGTGCAAGCTGTAACTTTAGTAAAAATTGAGTCATCATGATGAAACTGGCACACGTATTTCTTGGCTCCATAAGAAGGTTAAGTTCGAAGATGGGCAAAATGGGCCCACTGCCACGCCCACAAATTGGCGAAAACCGAAAACCTATAAAGTGTTATAACTTAGCCATAACTAAGATATTAAAATGAAATTTTACACAAAGGATCGCATTAGGGAGGGGCATATTTGGACGTAGTTTTTTTAAAAAGTGGGCGTGGCCCCGCCCCCTACTAAGTTTTTTGCACATATCTCGGAAACTACTACAGCTATGTCAACCTAACTCTGCAGAGTTGTTTCATTCAGGCATTTCCATATACAGTTCAAAAATGGAAGAAATCGGATAATAACCACGCCCACCCTCCCATACATAACAAAAAACGTCAGAAACACTAAATTTTACGGAAGAAATATCAGAAAGAAGCTGCAYCCARGCTTTCTTTAAAAATTGAAAGTGGGCGTGGCGTCGCCCACTTATGGACCAAAAACCATATCTCAGGAACTACTCGACCGATTTCGATGAAATTCGGTACATAATAGTTTCTTAACACCCTGATAACATGTACATAAATATGGGTGAAATCGGTTCACAACCACACCTTCTTCCAATATAACGCTATTTTGAATTCCATCTGATGCCTTCTCTGTATATATTAACATTAGGAACCAATGATGATAGCGGAATAAAACTTTACACAAATACGGTATTTGATGCGAGAGTATAAAATGTTCGGTGACACCCGAACTTAGCTCTTCCATACTTGGTTTAACCTAACAATAATCAATAAAATAAATTAGACCGGGAGCCACTAATAAGTGTTACAATTTTACCAGTCATACCTTTGCGGTGGTCTAACAGCACGACCACTACGCGTTTTATAAGAATAAGGCTCGGGAATTGCCTCTACAGTGCTACTATCATTTGCATCTGAATTATGACTTTCAACGGTTTCATATTCTGATGATGAATTATGATAATTCTCAATTTAACCCTCCACTGGAAGTTTTGATTCATCCGCAATTACATTGTCCACGGGTATTTTCCCATTTTGACTATTTTCTCCAATCATGGGCCCTGCGATTACGATGGAGTAAAATGCAAAATGCGACCGGCGTGGTATTATATTATATGATTCTGTATTGAAATTGTTTTATTTCATTTGCCTCATAGCAACGTTTCAAAATATTCTTGGCAATTGCCACTCCCTTCTCAGACAAAGCATTGCTTTGTGGATATCTTGGACTTGAGTATTTAAATTTGACATTAAAATCCCGCGAAAATTTTTCAACTTCCGGCGAGTTGAACAGAACATTGTCACTTTGATGATCGATGGATATTCGATCGTGTTGAATATGGTACAAAATACTTCAATTAAATATCAAGAAGCTTTGTTGTTGAGAATGGTCGCTACCAAAAAATTGCAATATGCGTCCAATATTGAGATGTACGGATACGGATATTTGGGAATTATTTCCTGAACTAATGGTTCTTTTTGATTGTTTCGTTTGACTTTCTCACAAATATTGGATGATGCAATCATTTCTTTAATTTGAGTGATCATTCCTGGCCAAAAGTATAACATTCTTGCTCTCGCAAGTGTTTTTTCAATCCCGAGATGTGGTTCATGCAACCACTTGACCATTTTTCCCCGCAACCCAGTTGGAATCACCAATTTATGGTCCTTAAACAATATACCATTTTCAAAGTGTAGTTCTGATTTCACCTTATGAAACTTTCGACAAAAATAATTCAGGATTCGATATTCTGGCCATCCGTTTGTTACACCCATGTTTGAGGTTTTCATCTGAATTTAATGACTGCTTTAATCAGTCGAGATTGTCTTTTGACACGCAAGCCGATTTTGTAATCCGGTGAATAACTGCACTTATTTCATGTCCAATCTCATCGTCCTCCTCCCTTCCTAAGATCACGTCCAACTGTGCACGAGAAAGTCAGCCAACAATGTGCTTTTTCCGGGTTTATAAATGATTTTTATTTTCGGATATCTTAATAAAACCATGAACATTATTTACAATCGTGGTGTGACACCATCGATATCACGCAAGTCTAATGGTTGAAGTGATTTGTGATCACTTTCAAGTACGAACTCGCGTCCATAAATAAAATTTTTAAAATTTGTGCCCACCTCTGTTCACTTTTGCTTAGGGTCCTAGATGCAAAAGCAATTGGGTGACTGTCTTGCACTAGGGACGAACCAAGTCCATCTTTTGATGCATCTGTCTGAAGACAATCGGTGTCTCTGAATAATAACTTATCGAGTTCAGCGTCGTGTTCTTTAGTCCATTCAAACGCAACATCTTTTCCGGTTAATTTTCTCAATTCTGCCGTGAGTTTTGACAGATTCGGAATAAACTTGGCCAGATACTTGCATAAGCTCAACAAACGCACTACACCATGTTTATTATTTCATGGTTGGTTTCTTCATTTTAAGTATAGCTTCAATGTGCATGTGAACCGGTTGAATCTTACCACTCGATAAAATGTGGCCCATAAATTTTACTTCTGATTTACGATACTTAATTTTCTCCTGGTTGAATTTAACATTATGTATACGTGCATGCTCATGAACAATTGCCAACATTTTATCATATTCCCCCTCATCTGACGCCATGATTCCCATATCATCAAAATAAACAAAGATTCCAGGAATACACCAAATATCTGAATTATGCGTCTTTGGAAAATTTTCGGAGAAATGTTCAGCCCAAAAGGAAGTATTTTGAATGTGTATCGAACAAAAGGTGTCATGAATGTTGTGAACTCTGAACTCCTTTCACCCAACTTTAATTGCCAAACCCGTTTGACCAATCCAAAGTAGTAAATATTTTTTTATTTGCTAATTCCGAAGTGAAATTGTCAATAGTTTGTAAACAAAAAATATTCGCGCCTGAGGCACTTATTAAGTGGTTTTGGATCTAAACAAATCCGCAAATCAACGTTTCATTTTTCTACCTCTTGCAAATTATTGACCCAGTCAGTTGGGTGAGACATCGGTTAAATGACTCCTTTATCAACCATGCCATCAGTCTGTGGTTTAAATTTTTTAACAATTGTATCTGGAAAACGCTTTCGATAATGGACAACAGGTTTTGATTTTTCCTGCAAATGAATCGTTATTTGCCCAGGAATTTTTTCCAGTCCAGTAAAAACATTGTTATGTTTACTCATAAACTGGTCCTGGCATGTGAAATCCTTGCCTGGACATTTGCTTTTGTGTCCGGCTAACAATGAAGCAAAATCGCCGATTGTAATTGACTGAGTCAGTCTCACCATCTACCACAGCTGAAATCGACTCCTTTGACGTTAAAATACCTTTGTTCACTTCAGCTGCTTCAAATGTCTTGCACACATCAGTGACACAATACAAGTTTTCATCTCGTTCATCGAGCAGTTTTAGCTGCAGATTCTTCTCATAAAAACTAGTTATGATAGGATTCTCGCAATGGTTTTTTTGTATCCGCTATTATCAATTTTTTCCGATGTAATTTTTGCTTGCTTGACAACGTTAACTCTATTTCCCAATGTACGCCGCAATATAATGGTCCGATGATGAAATTCATAACTTTTACAATTATTCCAAGGTCCGCGTTCAAATTATGTTATTTTTTATTTTAGAATAAAATAGATCTTAATTTAACTTCTGACACCATTTAATAAGCCGGAACTTGAACTAAAACAATATATTTTTGTATAATGAATTTTAGATGCTATATTTTCTAGTCTCAATGTACGTGTGTGTTATTAAGCAGTTAACGCTGAACTGATTTCATATGACAGCCGACAAATATTCCAGGGTTGCCATAATGTGGCGTTTATTGTCAGATTACATTCATATAAATTAGTTTTTTTTTAATGAGGTATTCCATTCTTGTTTTTTTTTTCTGTATTACTAAAAACTACAAAAAAATATAAAATTTGGATAAAGTTATTGTCATTTTCATAAGTTTGTCAATTACGATGGACATTTAAAAAAAAAGATGCATTACTTACTCATAACAGAGAATTTTAAATTTAGACAGAGAATGCTAAGCTTAGCTGCGACACACTGATAAGGGCGATTAAATTCTGAAAGGTTCGAGCAAAATGTCCAATACCAAGAGGAACATGTATCTCTTTGTTATAATTTTTTGCCGTCCAGTTCGTACAGATTCATATGGATTTCCGTTAAATTTGTGAAAAACGCGCGCTGGAAATTTCAATTAGATTTAGCGATTTCACAAAAATGAAGCTCAACAGAACCCTTAGTAAAATGAGGTTCAGGCTAATGTGACGCAAAACATTTTGTTACCAAATTGTACAAATTGAAAAATGGAGTGGAGAAATAATTTGCATGAGTCAACATATATTTTTAAAGTTTAGAATTTTGTAAGAAATAAAGACGATAATTTAAAAATTGTTTATACGCTACCAAGCAAAAATACCTGGCTCGGAATAATAATTAAAACTTCGCATCTTTGTATTATAAAAATGCACTGAAACATTATATCAGATTGTATTTAGTGCAATTTTAATGTGTAATTCACGTAATATTTTTAAAAAAATGTTATACAATGTTCACATGTGTTGCTTAAACAATAGCCAATTACCGGCTAATTTTTAATCGAGTAGCCAGTTGTACGGAAAGCAGCAACTGGTTTCTCAATTATAATGATAATAAACTAAATTAATTTGACTATGCGAAAAGAAGTTAATCTTATATATAACAAGAAAAAACGTTAACTTCGGCTGCACCGAAGCTAATATACCTTTCACAGGTGCATTTGTTTTTAGTAACTATGTGTTCTGTTTATATGGAAGCTATATTCTATACTAACCGATCTGAACAATTTTTTCGGAGATTATATTATTACCTTAAGCCTTAATCCATGTCAAATTTCATTAAGATACCACGCCAAATGCGAAAGTTTTCCATACAAGCACTTGATTCCGATCGTTCGGTTTGTATGGTAGCTGTATTCAATAGTAAACCGATCTGAACAATTTCTTCCGATATTACACTATTTCTATAAACAATAGCTCTTACCAAATTTCTTGAATATATTTTGTCAAATGCAAAAGTTTTCCATACAAGAACTTTTTGCCGATCGTTCAGTTTGTATAGCAGCTATATGCTATAGTAAGCCGATCTGAACAATTTCTTCGGAGATTAAATTGTTGCCCCGGAAAATATCGTGCCAACTTTTGTGGAGATATATTGTCAAATGCGAAAGTTCTCCATACAAGAACTTGATTGCGAAGGTTCAGTTTGTATGGCAGCTATAACATATATCCGATGGTCCGATATCGGCAGTTCTGACAAATGAGCAGCTTCTTGAAGAGAAAATAAGGTTTACAAAATTTCAAAACGATATCTTATAAACTCAGGGACTAGTTCGTATATATATACACATACGGACGGACAGACCGACATGGCTGAAACGACTTAGCTCAACATGCTACTGATCATTTATATATTATATATGCTTTATATTGTTTCCGACGCTTCCTTCAGGGTGTTACAAACTTAATATACCTTGTTGTATAAAAATGAATCGCAAAATGTGTTGCTAAACGCAATTCTTTCGTTTTCTAATGTTCGCTGAGGTTCAAAAATGGTGTTTACGGCCGGAAAACCCTTCAAAACAGCCCTTTTATTTTTCCCATACAAACTTTATTTCGAAATGAATGGTTGTTTGTTACTAACGCTAAGAGAACGGCTGCATCAATGTTGATGAAATTATCAGAGGATCGTTGTGGATCGGAAAAGATATAAAAATATCTTATAATTTTTTGTTCTTACAAATTTTTCAGTTTGTTTCTATCACATCCATTTTTCATGTGACAGCTACAATTTCTGACCTCATATACATTTCTTTGTTTGCATAGCTGCATTTAGTCGACTGTGTAACTATTGTGTTTGCTAAATTACATTTTATTTATATTAGTTAGATAGTAAATGTGCCACGAAAGTGTTAGAACAACCCGGACAGTTTTTGTTATGTGAGTTTTATTTTTGAATGGGACAGTAGAGGCAGAAAAAGTCACTATACAAAGAAAGTGTGTCCCAAGCGTGAATCACTAACTTCAGCTCTCAAAAATTTTAAAAGTGATCCTCTAGTAAACCCTAATGACATACTTTTACCACCGATGCACATAAAGCTTGGCCTGATAAAAAAATTTTATAAAAGCTATGCCTAAAGATGGAGATGAATTTTTATATCTAAAAGAGAAATTCCCTAAACTCAGCGAGGCGAAAATCAAAGAGAGAATATTTGTAGGCCCACAAATACGGCAATTGATAAGGGATAAGAGCTTTGAAGAAAGACTGAATGAACAAGAAAAACTCGCCTGGAAATGTTTTGTGAATGTTGTTCAAAATTTTCTAGGTAACCACAAATTGGAAAATTACAAAGATGTAATACATGAATTTATGTTATCATTTAAAGCTTTGGGGTGTAATATGTAATTGAAAATACATATGATGGACCCTCATCTAGATTTCTTCCCGGAAAATTTGGGTGCTGTGAGTGACGAACATGGTGAGAGGTTCCATCAAGACATTTCCTTAATGGAGAAGCGTTATCAAGGGAAATGGAGACCAGGAATGCTAGCAGACTATTGTTGGAGACTTAAAAGACCTACCGGAAGCCAAATATTCAAGAAAATCATAAGTATTTATTAGATATTAGCAAATAATTCTGCAAGTGTGGCTGAATTTTGTACTTTTTACGAAAATATATGTTTTGATGTCGCAAGAAAACATGGTGTGCTCATTTTTTTTCATTGATTTATTATTATTTGGTGGCCCTAGTGTATTCAAAATTTGATAAAAATTTTCATGTGACAAAAAAAAAATTACAAATTTGTTGACCAGTGTTATTTGAAGCGTTCAATTTCGTTCGCTTGCTTTTTTATTCCGGCTATTGAATTAGTGAAAATTATTCAGTGTAAACTTTATGTGTGCTTCACACAAAGTGATCAATTACAGTTTGAAATTTGTTAAGAAACCACGGTGGCAGAACAAGGCAAGAAGTAATCCTACGATGCGATGACATACGTGCGGAACTATGGTCAATCGCGGTCAATCAGCCAGCGATCGTCACGATGTCACAGCACGACTTTTCAAACAACAGCTGCGATGTTTGATGGACTATATCTTGATCCAGAAATAGATCCAGAATTATGCGAAGTAGTCAAAACCAATATGGTTCATGCCCCTGTCCGACACCACAATCCAACTTTCGGAAACGCAAACTGGAAATGATGGATTTCCACTGTATCGGCGACGCTCACCAGACGACAATGGCAGAACATATAGCATTCAAGTTAGAAGCGTGAGTATCGTAGTTCACAACACATCGATCGTATCATATTCGCCACTGTTGTCTGATTCACATTCAAAACTCATGTCAATGTTGAGCATAGCAGTTTGGTGAAATCGATCAAATACGTTACCAAAGAAAGAAACATGGCGACCATTGGCCTTAAATGAAATGAGATCAGCAAGTTTCAAATGCCAATAAAATGCGCTTTGTAGGATATTTACTTTTGCAATTCGTGAAAGTTTTGTGACTGTTGTGCGTCTCGCTGTTCAACTTCGTTTAGGTCATTGCGTATTGTGAATGGTACAGTGTGTGCAACTTTTTGAGAAGTATGCCAGCAAAAGCAATTGTTGGAACGTGATAATCACTGGAAGCAAACGATGGACAATGCGATAGTTACTTCGCATGGCACTGAAGTTCGTATACTTTACGCGAAGATCATTTCGACAAATCAACTTCAAATTCGCGTCAGTTATGGAATATGAAAAATATTACATTGGCGATGATATTTTACATTGTGTTCGCTAAGAATTGGAAATGGGCAAATTTCGGTTGATACTTCCAGTGGTTTGATATCAATTCCACCTGCCTTTTGTCAATTCATTTCAACGAAAGATGATCTCAACACGAATGTTTATCCGAACATTGGCCAAAATATCGTAACTGCGATTACTTGAGTGCACGAGTTAATTTAGGTGCCAAAAATACCGATGTTAACGACTTAACCCTAGAGAAGGCGCGCTCCGCAGAGTGACATGCATTGTCGCGCGTGAGCATTTTGCTCACGTACTGAAAATATTCAGTTAAGTTTATATAAATAAAGTGTTACATATTTAAATTTAAACTAAATACCATTACTGAGCCTTAAGCTTAAAAAATTTTTGTTATTTGACAGAAA
>NW_017536596.1:255170-270092 GCF_001853355.1 Bactrocera latifrons
GTCTTTCCTGCCTACCGTTTTGAGTAAAACTACGTTTTTGTTGCCTATTGTAATTATGCTGGAAATGTGGATTCTTATGGGTATTCAAATATTCCAACTGACTATTGTTGTTTTGAAGAGACCTTCTGTCAAAAGGTTGGTTCCGGCTATTATCATCAAAACGCTTTGAAAAAAATGTCGCGAAGGTGTAGCGTTCATGATTCGCTTCTAGCTCCTGGGCAAGGGYCAAAGCAGACGGCAAGTCAGTTGGCCTTGGAAAAAAATAAAATGTCACAAAGGGGTTTTCTGAGGCCAGAAATAAAGACGCGTAACGCATCCGTTCTGTATTTTTCATTCATGGAGTTCGCTAAATTGCCCTCGTACGTCATTTTGGTTTTATTAGTAAGAAGTGTGAGCTTTCTCTCCACTTCATCATAAAATTGTATAACCGTAAGATTCCCCTGCCTTAAAGTACTAAGCTCCTGCTCAATCAAATAAATAGGTCACTTATTTGCATAGGTAAAATCTAGCCTAGCTATAATGGCCTTGAAATTTAGCACAGTGTTGAAGGAAGCTAGAACATTGTCTGCCGGACCCCTAATTTTGTTCCGAATTATTGCCACCGCTTGGTAGTGCTTTGCGCTTCCTTCATACCTSTCATAGAGTTTGTAGGCCGTGTGCGCAGCCTGCCTCCATGAAACATAATGCTCTTGTTTGCCGTCAAATTCGGGCAACGATTTGGCAAGGTCAAGGGTTTCGTCACATGGGACATTTCCTACAATTCTAACCTCTTCAAATGGTTCTACGTTTTCAKATAATGTAGTAGCAAACTTTTTTGTGATTTGTTCTAATTTTGCATCAAAATCTTCTTTTTGTGATTTTAGKGCAGCCGACATCGCTGCAGCWACTATAGCCGTCAACTCATTAGAGTTCATACTTACTTCGCTTTCGCCTTCTAAAGCTAGCGTATCAAAAAGGTTAGCTAATTCAAGGTCGCACATAAACTTAAAATATAACACGCGGTTTMAAAAGGGTTTCCTTTGTATAAGCGAAWTCTTAACAGRCTTAATAGAAAAATAACTGGGAAAACAGTTCAASAAGGGAGAAGATTCACCAAAAATTCACAAATATATGTATTGAAATAGGCTAATGATTTTTTGAATTATTTTAGTATTTCGTAAAATAACTGAGCATATYACTTACATATTTAATCTCCTTTTTTAGTTAACTATTTATCCGGTTAATGTTGTATTCAGTTAAATGTGGTTTTTTATACGAGTAGTTAATATGCCCTCTAGATATCAACCAAGGTTACACCGTTCGATCTCAGGTTAAAGTGCTGTACTCCACCGATTTTATTTACAGTAGCACAAAATATGTAGTGGTARTTTCCGTTGTTTAAGTTTTGTTCTTCAATATAGTTGGTAGACGTGTTGATTAATTAACCACCATTGCCTGGTGATTCTCCAAAGTCCTTTTTTCCAATGTCAGCAAAGGTCAGAAGCTACTATTTTATTTAAGTTTTCAGCGTTCAGTCTGATTTAACAAGTTTTTGGATGTGTTTTTCCGACGAGAATATTAATTTCAATTATTCTTAATTTCCCGTGCCCCACGTTGGGCGCCAATTAAACAATTTTATTTGGTTTACCAAATTTTATTGGATCAGATTAACATCTGATTAGTCCAGCTGCCGCAAACAGAAAAAAAGACTTAMTTCTAATAAGAGTACCCTAAAGCTACCACTGCTCATTTTCCGTTGCTCACTCTCCGCTGCAATCCATAGTATTTCCAACCAACAACACTCCAATAAGATACCGCTTGCCCACTCTCTAATATTTTATTCCAATTAGAACGACTAGCCATAAGGCCAGCGGGCGCTCTGTCTCCACTGCCAGCAACACATACCGCTCTCCCAGCATTCAACGTACTTTTGCATTGCAAATGCTCACAATGCTGTTAGGTGTCAGTGAAGAACAGAAATGATTACGAGGGTGCCCGCTGGACTATTGTGGCTTAACTTATATAAGTGTGAGATGCCTACAATAATGCTTGATTTATAAACTTGCGGTGAATTGTTTTTTGTTGGTGACGGCTCAAGTGACTGCAAGCGTATGCGTAAATTTTGGACAAACTTACATTCGTTGACATTTAGCGAATATTTTTCGGAAAAGAACTAACCGGTTTATCGAAGAGTTTTTCCGTAAACCACTTCTGCGGTTGTCGCTTTTAAATAATCGCTCCATGAGGAACGAAAGCCTATAGGGAAGTTCTCCCTCTAATTCGACCCAATTGTTTGTCATGTAGCATTTTATGGTGCTTTCAACGATCTATGCCACCGCCCGATAATCCCATATGAAGCTGGATGATACGCGGGTTTACGTAAACGTTTGATACCTAATAGTATGGAGAGGTCTCGTAATAGCGTAGTTTCAAATTGCCTACCTTGATCCGATGATACCCTACTTTTACTTGATAATGGTGGTCCGTTGTGGCACTGCATTTTAGCTCTTTGACACTAATTCCCACGACATTGACTCGGATTTCATCCGACCAAGGGCTTGTTTTTCGGCGATCTAACCCCGTTTGGATCGGTGAGTACTAATTTGAGTTTGTCGTCATTGGAGCAATGCCTTGCAGCAGCAGGGTATCCTCCTGACTCGTTCTGGCATTGAGTCCAACGGGCGCGCGGAAAAGTTTATCTGCTGCGTATGCGCAAAAATGCTCCATCCAAACTCCTCCTCGGTCAGGTGTAGTACATAGAATGAATGGAGCCAGCATAAGACTTGCTCAGGCCTTAAGACTCATAGGGACTAGACCACGCGTTACGTGGCCCCATGTTGCCTACGAAACTCTGCGACAATAACCTCTACGGCTGTGCAATCTGCACATAGTTTGCGCGTCACGCCGTCACACAATCCGAGTGGTCAACAGATGACCTCCACGGTCAGGAGCTCACACAGGCAAAATAGCTCCCACTCTGACGACGGAGTTGAAGTTTAATTCAATGGCCATGCCTTTTCGGACAAAAAGCTATTTAAGCCGGCAGTTTACACTGCACCCTTCGGTAGAAAAACCTAAGAGATGTGTTAACCGACAGCTGCACAAAATGCCAAACGACTGCGCGCCACTTACTTTCACCGATGAGGAGGCTCAGAAAGTCATCAATAAAGCAAAATCCTTTAAATCCATTGGCCCTGATGGAATTAACATGCTAATGCTAAAGCATTTAGGCCCGACGGGAGTAAGTAATCTCACCAAGGTCCATAACCTGTCTCTGACCACTTTTCAAATACCCGGTGTGTGGAAAATTGGAAGAGTGGTCCCACTACTGAAACCTGGGACACCCGCCAACAAAGGGGAATCTTATCGTCCGATAACTCTCCTCTCCCCAGTAATGAAGACACTTGAGACCTTGTTACTCCCGACTTTCATTTCCCACTTGAGCGTCGACAGCCACCAGCATAGATTCAGAAACGTGCAAAGCACCACCACAGCACTTAGCGTCATAAACGCTCAGATAGTTATTTTAACTTCTACATCTCGAAACTCCCACATCCACCAGAGGGGGTTTCCATAACCTCGTACGCAGATGATTGCACGTTATTGACGTCGGGCAATGGAATCAATGGCATGTGTTCAACAGAAAACAACTACACACTTTCCCTCACCAAACCCACACCGACCATTTTTACGAACTGGACGAAGGAGTATAGACTTGAACTTAATATTTCAGTCGATGGCGTCAATATTCGGACTATAAATAATCCTAAGATTTTAGGTGTAACCTTCGATAGTCTATGCCCCTTCATTCCCCATACGACCTCAAGTCGCTAGCCGGCAGCATATGGGGAAAACACAAAGAAACGTTGTTGGCAACATACAAGGCAATCGGCCTTCCGGTCCTTAACTACGCAGCACCAATATGGTCGCCTGGATGCAGTGGTACGCAGATGAGGACCAGACGTGCCAGAACCTGCTGGAATGTTTTCTAAGAAATCACCCTTGCAGCCATCTGTTTGGAACGGAGCCGCCTTCTAGGAGCATCAAAAGGTTTTTCCTTGAGTACGTCTTACAGTACGCCGACCGGACTTCGGACGCAACTGACTTTCGGCAAGTACTTACCGCCATTCACAGTGGAGCCATCAACACCTTTACCGACTCCCTTCCCGTGAATGGCTTTCTTGGAGTCAAACCACCGCGAGAACCGCGAGTAACGCGAGTAACCCTAGCGCAACTTTGTCCTGGATATTGTAGTAGCAGGTTAAACTCCTACCTATCCAGAATAGATCCCAATGTAAATCCTGCATTCAACGAGTTTTCGCACGATACTGACCATCTCTTTGCGTGCCCTACAAACCCCACTCATTTAACACCCTCCTCCCTTTGGTCCGACTCCGTCGAAACAGCACGTTTCATTGGTCTCCTGTTAGATGACGTCGACGACAACGCAAATAACCCTTAACATCCTAACGGGGATTAGATAACCGTTAAAACAACAAAAACAATAACTGGTAATCTTTTCGCAATTATTCGTATTATAGCCCAGTTAACAACAGCTCATTTCCTCTTTTCGCAACGTGGTGGAAATTGGAAATTTAAAGCGAATCCAACGGAGTGGAAGTTTTCTTTTTCCTCTGCTTTCCCCGGCGGGTGTTTCGTCGAACACTTTCAGAGCTGGAGTTTTTTCGTCCGTACGTATGACATGACCTAGCCAGCCCAGCCGCTGTCTCTTAATTCGCTGAACTATGTCAATGTCGTCGTATATCTCTTACAGCAAAGGATCTCCAATATGTCGAATGTCCGCAAAAATAACTATTTTATTATTTTTTATTGAATTTGTCATTGATAACGGACATCGTAATTTAATTCAACTTCTAAGTTGGTGACATTTCTTCGGTGTTTCTTCAGCGTCCACGTTTTCTTTGTTCTAAATGCAAGTAATTCGATAGGCATGCTACCGTTTGTTACCGATTCAGTTTTGCTTTCGACATAGTTATCGCACTTTTCTTCCTTCCTTGTTCACGGAAACTTCCATTTTGTTCGACCATTCTTTATGACAAATTTTGTTTTTCTTCGGCGGTGTTCTTCGCTTTGGCTGTATTTCGTTGTGTTGGTTGTCATCACTAGAAAACTACGTCGTGCTTCCTTATTTGACATGTGCTTCTTCTGAGCACTTACGTGCAACTTTGCTATCACACCGAGAAGATCTCTCATGGTGTTAAGCCGCTGTAGTGGGCGCATTCTTTCGATCAATTTTTAATCGCTTACCCTAGTTCGGCCGTTCAATCTCCACGAGGTTGGATCGCCTTTGCCAGGGGAGGGGTTTGTACAGGGGGGCGGGCCGTAATAAACAGGAACAGGTATACCCTCGGCGACACTGCCCCTACCCCAGCTCAATGAGGCCTGTCCTTCGCTTTACCAGTCCCGGAAGACATGGCCGTTGGGCCGGCCCTCCCGAGGAGTAACATACGCTACCCTTGACCAGGCCCGAAGGGGCTGGTTCCTAATACACACCGCAGACGACACATCGGCAGAGCATGCCCACCCTCTTCATTCATCCTCTCCTTCCCGCCAGCAGAGAAATCATTATTGACACTTTGAGAGACTCCCAGTGCATCGCGGTGTCTACCGATCATATATTGATGACAGCTCCACCTTACATGGTAAGCTGACAGTGACCAGGAAACCGCCCGTTGTGGGTCCGTTGCGCCTGGATTTTAATCATGCACCTGAATGATGACGAGGGCGACACTTATTTCTACTAACACAGAAGCTTCAGGGGATCTGCTAGCTTTTATGCCGCATTCTCCACTCCTGCCGCTCATCGTCGGGGATTGCTAATTCGTTTTAACTCAAAAAATTCGTTTTATTTCGCAGCTGACCTGCTAGTACAGGCGTTGGGCTATCCGCGACCTGCCGACTACCTCGGTAGCTTAGAGTCCAGCTAGAACGTCCGGAAACGACAGGTGGCGGGAATCGCGAATCTCCAAGCTTAGTGAGTGCCATGTAGATGGGACTGAACTTGCTGTAGGGTCAGATTACCACAAACTCTAAGAGCGAGTTGATGTCAGCGGACTAGTTCAAGCACTGGACACGTGCGTTGCTATGAGAGGCAGAGGTGATGCTTGTTGGTGGTACAAATGAAACCATGAAGAAACTTCACGTACGTGTAATAAGTACAGATGTTGAAGAGGTAATGTTGATCCAATGTATATCAGGAATTCCTACCAACTCGAAGGAGCTGAATGGTGTCGTGACCGTTGCATTCCTAATGCCTTCTGAAAACACTGTGGTAAATAAGATAAGCCTCACCCTAAAGCCACTCCATCAACACAGCCAAACACAAAGTCATACCACTGCCAACACTCCAATACACCATACGTACAGAACCCACATAGCAACAGAACGTACACATTAACACCACGTACACGCGAGAGAACCTCACATCCGTAAACACACACACACGCCACACTGGATACCGCCCTCCAAAAAGGGTCAGAATCTCAACACTTTAGTTCTGTCGAGTTTGCACACTTAACTATTCGTCTCTTTTTCGCCGCCGTTACTCACCATTTACGCTAGTGATCTCCATAGTTATCAAGCATAATAAGAAAAACACATTTGTATCGTGAAATCAAAATTATCCACAATACAGTGCGAACAATAATTGTCTATTGTGAAGTAAAAACCGGGTGTTTTACTTTGAAGTAAATCAGGTTTGCAACGTGGTAAGTGAACAGAGTGAAGCGGGTAAGGATTTAAACATTGGTCCGTCGATCCGCAAAGAAAGGCACTGAGAAATACAAAAATAAAATAAAATCAAGCAGAGTGATTAAGGTGCGGTGAAAAATATACGCGAAAAATAATTTGTTAAATAATCTAAACGGGCGCGAAGCTTAAAATTACAATAAACGTAAAAATACAATAATTTTCAAAAACAAAAAAGGAAAGACAAAGACTGCCAACAAATTGGAACAATGCATATGTACATAAGTACGGCGGAACATATATTATACATCAGCAGCAAACGGATAGGAAACTAAGAGGAAACAAATTGGACGCCGTGGCATAACCTAACCCCCCAATACTTAACCGCATATAAAGCCTTCAAAGACCCTTGAAGCGGCACAAAGTGAGTGTATCGACTCCATCTATTCTTAAAAAATTTGTCTTTATTTGCAAATATGGATGTTGAAAGTTACAGTTCATCTTTCTAAAAACTGTATACAAACCTGTTAACTTTTAATAGAACGGCTGCTTCCACACTTTTTCAACTTTTTCGGGAAACCGAAAACAGTTTGGTGCACTACATATGTACATCAAAATATAGGTATGAACAGTATATAATTAATATAGAATTAAGTATATATATATATTGGTGTATACATATCTGGAAAAAGGCCTAGTTATTTTTACACTTACACTTACAAATTTTTTAAAGAAAAAAAAACATTTAAAGTATTCACTTGACAACATTTTCCGGCAATACTACTTACACTCAAGTATAAGCAGGATTGCGCAAAAGGTAAGCTAGGGCAATTTCGAAAATTAAAAGAGAAAAGAAAAAGAACCAAGTCAAACATGCAATCAGCAAAATTCATATTCATACACCCTATTTTTTCAGTAAAAATATAAATTTTCAAGCCAAATGTGAAATGAAAAACTGGACTTGGATGAAAAATTACAGCAGAATGCAAAATGTATTGATTTTTATATAAAAGTAAATAATATTTTCATAAAAACTAAAAGTGTAATATTAACAAACGCAAAAATCGTACTCATACATCCCCAACTGAAACATATAATCAATGACATAAATTAAAATTAGTATTTAGTGGGATATCCTTTTTGTTTAATAACTGCTTGCAATCGCCGTTGCATTGATTTTACTAAATTTGTCGATAGTTTTGGAAATATATTTTCCACTCCTTTTGCAATGCTTCTTTTAGTTGTTTCTAATTCCTAATATTGTAATTTTTCAACCCTTTTATAACGATTACGTTTTATAACATTTATATCTGGGCTTTGCGGTGGTGTTTTTAAGTAAAATGGACAATTGTACAAATCCAAAGACGAGTATCAAGCGCAGTATGTTTAGGGCCATTATCTTGTTGAAACAGGTATCGACCCCCCAATTCAAGTTTATCTGCACTTTGATTCAAATTTGCTTTTAAAATATCAATGTATTTCTTGGCATTCATTATTCCTGTGATGGGGACAAGTTTCCCTACTCCAGCTGCCGCAAAACATTCCCAGAACATGACGGAACCTCCACCGTGTTTAAATGTGGGCAAAAGGTTTATATAATGAACACGTTTATTTTTCTAAGAAATAAAGAATACGGCCTTTATTTCGGGGAACTGAAATATTTGCTCTAGCTATCGGTAATTTCTACGAATAGTGAGTTTGCAGACTATCGTTTAGTGTATGCATACGAATTTTGCGTTCACGCCAACGGAGTTTTTCGAATTACTGGAAAATCTTTAATAGGAATGTAAAACAAAAATGGGGTGTATGAATAAGAATTTTACCGGTTACACAGAATTCAATAACGGAGCATTGCTCCCGAAAAAAAGAGCATAGCTTCCGAAAAACATTTTTTTTTTACAAAAAACAAAACTTAATAAACACTTATATAACGTACACAGGGTACTAAATAAATTAAAATTTTAAAACTTATCGAAAATAATTTCAAAATTTCGGCAAACTAAGCGAAGCGGTAATGCAAAAGTTTAATTTTTTAAATTTTAAATTTATTAAAATATCAAATCAAAATAAAACAAAAAAACTAAGAATTGGTAGAAAAAGCTCATACGTATTACTATTCAATTTTCTAATACATATAAAGATGCACATATCGTGCAGACTCATCTAGAAATTAAATCGTTAACCTTTTTCTTTTCCCTCATTATCGCTCGTACACAGTATATACTAACGAGTACGAATCATTAAATAAAATATAAAGAAAACAAGAACAAACTGATAGCCCAACTAAATAATAACCGGGAATAAAGAAAACGAAATATGAATTCGTTATTTGATACATTGCGTACACAACAAAACTAAAAACTTTTCTTAAAGATTTCACACGCATTTATTGTTATCAGTGTAAACTGAGAGAATTTATTTTTTCTCTTATTTTCACCTCTTATAGTAATTAAATAAACGGTGATTCGAAGGAATCTAAAACAACACAATATCTAAAAGTAAAAAAAATTATTTCGGAAGAAAAGAGCCCATGTACACCTGCAGAAGCTACACGCTCAAAGCAAAGTGCAACAAATACACAACAAGTGCAACAAAGCAAAAAATAAAAAATAAAGATATTTTATATAATAAGTTTATTGCTGAGAGTGACAGTCCAATTCAATACCGCACTCGATTTTCATCTTTCATTACAATTCTAAATCGGTATTAGAAATCAAAAAGGAAAATCTTTGCAATTTCTGGACACGCTCCCAAATATGGAAACTGCTTAGACCACTACGAAGAGACGAAAGCTATGATCTCCGATCAATTGAAATTAATTAAAGCAATTGCCTCTACTCCACAACCGAGAGTAGAGCTGTCACAAGTTTAAAGCCAAGAGACGAGTTCAGGCATTCACCATAGGTGCCCGCATGTGTCAATGAAATTTTTCATGGTGGTTATGAACAATGGCCGTTTTTCCGGGACATGTTAACACCATCCAAAATTATCACAAGCGTAAAAATTAGTCGACAAACAAGTGGCTATATTAATGAATTTACCCAAAATGCAGAAAGGAAAAAGTGAAGAATTTCAAAAACATCAAAGCACTGTTTCAAATTGCTTGTCGGTTCTAGCGACACAGAATATTCCCACAGACAATTGGGACCCCATTCTGGTAAATATATGCACGTCTGCATTACCAGAAAGATTTTTACTTTTGTGGGAGCAATCGCTCTCATCACGGAGAAAGTACCCAACGTGGCAACAAAGGAAAGATTTCTTAACTACCCAATATTAAACTGCGGAAAGGGTAGATAAAAAATGATCAGAACTAAAAACGTTCAACATGACCTAAATCGAAGTTTCATTAGGCCCCAAGCGAGTAACAACAGCAACTTAAATCGTAGTTTTTTCAAAACACAATCGTTCACATCCGAACGAAACAAACTGCCCAAAAAATAAGGTGACATTTGAGTTTTAACTGTGCGCGTCGAAGGATTTGGAGAATTAATTCTTTTTTTAAGTTGGTAGTATTGTCAGTCACACTTATGTCAAATTTCATGTCAAAATATTCATTAGTGTTTGAGATACGTGTCGTTTTGTCAGCTGGTAAAAGTGAGTTTTTCGTTTTTTGCGAAGTCGAAATTTGTTGAGCAAAGAATTTGCATTAAAGTTTGTTTACGGAATAAATTTTCTGCTGCGGATACATTGAGGATGGTGCAGAAAGCCTTTGGTGATGAGGCTATGTCTAAAAAAAATGTTTACAAGTGCTATAGTGAGTTCCAAGCTGGCTGTGAACGTGTGGAAGACGAAGAGCGTCCAGGGCGACCATCAACCTCAACCGGCGAAGCTCACGGTCAACAAATCAAAGATTTGGTATTGAAAAACCGTCGATTAACAATTAGAGACCTTGCTGATAAAGTCAGCATATCGAAAGGCTCAGGGCTACCATTGTGAAGGATGTTTTGGGCCTAAAGCGCGTCAAATCTCTGCTGGTACCGAAAACATTGAATTTTTTGGAAAAAAGGTGTCGCGTTGAAGTGTGTGAAACGATGCTTTCCGACTACTAGGGTGTCATGAATTGCATTATAACTGACAATGAGATTTGGATCTATGCTTACGACCCCGAAAGAACCGATCAATCGATCGAATATCGTGCCAAAAGAGAGCCGAGACTAAAAAAAGCGCGCCAAAGTCGCTCAAAAATCAAGGTCATGTTGACTTTTTTCTTCGATTATCGTGGTGTTGTGCATTATTAATTCCTTCCAACCGTTCAAACAATCAACAAGGAATATTATTTGAACGTTATGTGTCGTTTGCGTAACGCTATCCACCTAAAAAGGCCGGAATTGTGGAAAGACAATTCTTGGTTTTTACACCACGATAATGCACCATCCCATACTGCCCTCATAATTCGTGATCATTTCGCCAAAAACTCAACCCATATCGTTCCGCAACCACCGTWTTCACCTGATCTGGCGCCGTGTGACTTCTGGCTGTTCACCAAGCTCAAAGGACCGCTCCGGGGACACCGTTTTTATACGATAGAGGAGATTGAAGCCGCAGCGAAGACGGAACTGAAGGCCATCCCGGAAGGAGACTACGACACAGTGTTTCGAAGATTGCAAAATCCGTTGGCACTTTGAAGGGAATGAAACTGATTTGGAAGAATAAATAAATTTCAAAATAAATACAATGTCACCTTATTTTTTGGGCGTACGTCATGCGAACTGTGTAAAGGAGGGACAAGCTGAAATCTTGCGAGAAATTTAAAAACATTACATACTAACGAAAGAAACAATTTCGTAAGAACGAAAAAACTTTGTTCCAACTGTTTGTCACATGCGCATACGCTCAAAGATTGCGAAAGCAAATTTAATTGCGTGCATTGCCATAAACGGCATAAATCAATGCTTCATTATCCAGCTTCGCTCAAATTAACGCTAATATTAAAAGAGCTGCGGGATTAGTTGCAACAGCAAACAGAGCAAATGTGAAAGGGGCTACAGGTTTAGTAGCACCAACAAATTCAGAAAACTGCCAAAAAGCACCATGCTGCTCAAAGACATTCAAAACTCAGACGCTACACAGCGAAAACCAAAGCAGTGTATCATCCTTCGAGCATCGAGGAGAACTGTTTAAACTTGGGCCTTAATAGAACGAATAGCTAAACACACAACTGAAGAAATTTTGGGAGTTAGAAGAACTTCCCCTCAAACCAATCACAACCCCAGAAGAGCGATATTGTGAGGATTTTTACAAATCCACAACTACTCGATTAGACAATGGCCCGTACGGCAACCACTAAAGCCATAATTTCCCTATGCACTCGCCTTAGGTCATTCCCGCACCACTGCTATCCAATAGTTTTTAAATATGGAAAAAACCCTACTTAAAATAGGCGAGCTAAAACCAGAATACGATAGGGTTTTTGAAGAATAGCTCCATTTAGACCACATGAAGGAAAACAGCCCTGGCGAAAAATTATAAAAAGTAAATACTATTTATTGTACCTGCCACATCATGCACTAATAAAGTCAGACAAAAAAACCACAAAGGAAAAAGTTGTATTTAAAGCATCACAAGCTTCAAGTTCGGGGAATACGTTAAAAAAGATAACGGTGAACCACCCTAATATTTTTTAGGGCATACCTAAAAAAAAATCGATTAGACACTAATCTTCTCTGAAATGCGATATCTGACAAGTATTCATACACTACTTAGTCCATATCCGCAATAACAAAGAGGCAAATTTTGTCCTCGGTGACTAAACTTTTTGACCCCACGGATGGCTTTCTGCAATTATGATGCAAGCAAACATTCTAATATAAGAATTATGGCTAATCGGAACTGACTGGGATGAACAAGTGAATCCACTTCGTTTAGATAAGAGGTCTCAGTTCGCCAGCAATCTGAAAGATATCTCACAGATACAAATTGTGTGTGCACACAATCCGACACAGCGACCACCAGTCACTTACTAGTAGCCAAGGCAAAGGTGACTCCGCTAAAAAGAAATATTTGTGCTACGATTGGAACTATGTAGTGCCCTATTACTAACCAAACTAGTATTAGTCTTGTTAGGAAAACCTCCACATGCATGGACGACATATATTTCTAATCAAACGCCTCAGATCCTTGACCTAGTGGGATCAGCCCCTTGACGACACGTAGGCAGTGCTGACAATCTTGTCGATCTAGGTACAGGAGGGTGCAAGCCTCTGCACCTTACCACCACCACTCTTTGGTGGAATGGTCCCCTATGGTTAACAGAATCTTCCGTTTCTTGGTCACGATCGCCCATGCGCAATATAATTACCTGAAAATTGACTCTTTTCACGCGACATTGGATGACACTGACATCCTTGAGCGTTTTCATAAAACCCCCAACACTCTGAGTAATCGCTTATATTTCAATTTCATAACGCTACTCAAAAGAGAGTACCCACGCTGTACTGCCAAGGCGATACATTGACGCACCTAGATCTAGAAAAGGCAAAGGTCGCTCTTATCACTTGTGCTCAATCGCGCCACTTCAGCTGCGAGATGTCATTACTATAAGAATCCATGCGGATTGACAGAAAAGCTCACTCTTAGTACTAAATCCCTTTCTGGATACAAAAGGTCTGCTTCGTGCTAATGGTCGGCTGGCCAACTCAAGCCTGACATATAACGAACGCCATGCTCTAATAATACCAGAGAAGTCTCGACATACCACTTTGCTCCTCAAGTATATACACATTCTAATGTTGCACGCTGAACATCGAATAATGCAACATATAGTCCGCCAAGAGTTCTATATTCCCCGACTTAAGCCTCAAATAAAAAAGTGCATTTTCATGTGCAAGATCTGCACTATGCATAAACAGAAGATGTTGATTACGGCAACACTTCGACCGGAACGCTGCAACTTTGCTCTGCCTTTCACTACTACATGTATCGATTTTGCTGGGCCTTTTCAGATAAAGGCATCCATGCTAAGTTCTCCCACATTAATGAAAGGCTACGTGGCTGTGTTTGTCTGTTTTATAACAAAAGCAATGCACCTCGAGCTATGTACTAATCTGACAAAAGAGGCTTTCCTCGTGGCATTTGCTCGCTTCGTCGGTCGTCGAGGTTTGCCGTCCACACTCATGAGCGACAATGAAAAAACATTCATCGGGGCTCAAAGAGCCACCTTAAAGCAAGTTTCAACTGAGATTGTGCAAAAGTACGCTCCCCAGTCAGGGGTTGCAGGGTCATCAAGTGCGCGGACCAGGTCTCGCTAGATTTCCTGACGGTAGTGTTAACAAAATAAGCAGCACCTTTGAAGGTTTCCAATTGGGGCTTATACCCGAAAGGGACATACCGACGATACCTCGGTCTCGCATTTGGCTACCCCCTCTAAAGGAGCCTTGCGATACCTGGAATACATGAGTGACAGCTGATCAAAGAGGAAAAACCAAACAAATCAAGTAGACAAATTCTGGTGGCCATTTACGGTGAGTTCATTGGGGCTCTTAAAAAGACTGACTACAAAATCAGCTTCGGAATTCGCAAGGCCTGGCTTAAAATCAAGACGACAAAGCGATTGATGAAGGCGACACGGTAGAGGTCGACGACGCCAGCCAGTTGCTGCGGAATGTGGGCATCAAAAAACCCAAGACGCCCAATAACATAAGATGCGTACAGATCTACCTGCAGCACTCGAATAGTTCTACAGCGAATCTGATAACCTTCATAAACGAGGGGGACATCGACATCAGCCTAATACAGCCTTAAAAGGCTAAACAGCAGTAACTATACCTTTTTTACGCACGAAACAAAGGTAAAACTAGAGCATGCATTCTTATCAATAGAAGTATAAATGCATTCCTTTGTTCTAATTACAGCACAGCAAATATCACAGTGTGAAGGTGGAAAATCATTTATTCTTGGTTTCGGCCTACATAGCCCTTGACGAAGCACCGCTCACCAGATTAATACAGGACAACAGGAAGGAAGATGTCCTAATAGGATGTGATGCAAACGCAAGGCACACTTTATAGAGTAGCTCCAGTATAAACACCGGAGGTGAGTCACAGTTGCAGTTTATTGTGAATAGTAATTGGGGGATGGGGTCATGTGTAGAAGTTCACGCCAGTGAGGAAAGTCTCTGATCGCCATTCACTTGGGAATGGCCAGAAACGATTCTTTTACATATGACTCAAGCAGCTCACGACTTCCGGTCTTTGACCAAGTATCCTCTGGGTAGCCTAAGAACATCCGTTCGAA
>NW_017536596.1:273067-274714 GCF_001853355.1 Bactrocera latifrons
GGCGCCACGTAGCGAAAAGAAGAAACGACTGGCGCGCTGTTGTTAACTCGGCTATAATCGCGTAAGCGGTGTCTACGCCAATTAAGAAGAAGAAGAATCTAAGTATATGCAACAAGGACGGTAAGCCAACCTTTATCTTCCCAAGCTCTGATAATTTTCCGAGGTGGGAGGAAATGCTGGACCTCATGCTATCAACAGACACAGACAGTCGTTGTGGATAATTGGAGGGTGTCCGATTAGCTTTCCATGTCGGATCACTCCTGGATACTCTTTAGCATCCGCGAGAAATACAGTACTCCTCTCACATATTGGAACTCTAGAAGAACAGCGTGGCAAAAATTGATCAGTATAGCAACAAAATGCCTCAGGAACTATATTTAGAAGTTGAGAAGTTGGAAGAAATCTTAACCACAACTTTCAATAAATCCACACAGTTCTGAAAAAGAGGAAGTCTCTTCCTTGATGGAACAGTGAACTCAAGAAGTTGAGAACACAACTAAGGATAGCTTTTAATGAGAGTTTTAGAACCAAAATCTGGCAGCCATATAAAGATATAACATTATGAAAAGATACAAAAAGCAGCCAGGAAAGCTAAAAACGACTCATGACCGTTTTTATGCACATCGAGAGGAGGTTGCAGAGAAACTGCAAGGCTGAGCAAAATGCTATCCAAGGATCATATTAGTACTGCTTACGTTAGGTCGGAGGAAAGCGATTGGAAATCCTCTGCAAAAGAGTCTCTGGAGGTAAAAAATAACATTCAATTTCCCGGGAGTCAACAAACACCCTTAACGAGTGTTCAACCAGAACCACCGTTAAACGCGGCTGATTACCGAAGCCAAATAGTAGACAAAAGAAAAAACAAATATGCCATAAATAGCTTTGCACCATTTAAAGCGGCAGGTCCTGACGGGATTATGCTCATATTGCAGCAAAAACTGGTAGAAGCAATGGTTCAAAGGCTTGAAAATATATACAAAGCTAGCATTCAACTATCTTACATTCCAAGAAGTTGGAAAAGAATTAAAGTTGTGTTCCTTCCAAAACCAGGCAGAAGAACATACGAGATTGTCAAGGATTTTAGACCTATAAAATTACCTCTGAATCAGGCAATCAGCAATTCCACTGATACGCTCAATGTGGTCCTGCATTAACTACCCATGGACGTTTTTATTCACAAAACAACAGCTTTTGCGGCGATAAGAATAAATAAATTGGGTGGTTGAAATCTGCAGAACTACGGATATTGTGTAATCCTAAACAAGCTCACCATTAATAAATCAGATTACATTCTCCCAAAGCTACATTTCAATAGACACTTCCAGGTGAGGATTCCATCTAGACGATAGTGGAGAAGAGGCTCGATAGGGGAGGAGGACACCACATCAGTCTAAACCGACGGGTCCAAACGGACTGCGGAGTAGGCACGAGGGTATTCTTACCCGATGACCTCTGCTAATGGTAGGCACCTTGTCGCGGTGCAGAGGCTTAGTCGCAAGGCATACTCGGCACCCCCCAACCGGTGTGGGCGGTGCTAGTCCGCGCCGCCCAGACAAGCTGTCGGGCGCCGCATGCGCGCGACGACCAAGGACTACCACCTCCTAATCCATTAGATGATTTGCAGCCAGGAGGAACATTCGGCTGTAT
>NW_017536596.1:275459-277014 GCF_001853355.1 Bactrocera latifrons
TCTCTCGCCAGAAGAGCGGGCGCTGTTCGAGGAGCATGCCAGGGAGGAGGATGACGACATGCCCTCTTGCAGCGGCGCCCGGYGTTCAGCAGCGACCAAGACTGCGGGTGCAGTCCAAAGCACCACCATGGCCCCCCGACACAGGCCCAGTCACTCAGACTTGGGCGAATCTCATCGGGCAGAGGGCGGTGGTGCACGCAGGAGAAGAAGGAGGCGCAGGAGGGGAGGGCAGAGATCTCTCCCAGCGGCAGACAAACTAGGCGGGTGCGATGACCCTCGTAGGAAGGCCATGAGCGGTGCCTGCCTAAAGTGGTATCTGCGGTACCTCCGTGATGGGATGACCCCCGAAGCGGCATAATCCCTGGCCAAAAGGAGGTATAGAGATACTGGGTCATCCCCCACAAAGGAGTGTGACAAGGCTACGGCTGTGTGTGCGCAAGGCAGCCGGTCTATGGACCGTGGCCAGGTTAGTGCATCACTAACCGAAATGCAGGGTGATGGGAAGACACTCACCTACGCACAGGCAGCAAAACGGAAGAGTGGTCAGCTCACACCACAGGAGCCCCCCAGTTTCAAAAGGCTGAGGGACGACGGCACGAGAGCGACCGGATGCCAACCACCAACTCAGACTCCCTCCCGGCTCCCTCAAAACTATCCGGCGGAGTCGTTGGAATCGGAGCAGCTCACGGTGCTCCAAAACCTCCTCCTRGAGGAAGTATTTAGAGGTGAGGATTACGCGGCGTCTTTCCTTGGGGTAGACTTCAGAGGTGGCATGCTGCAGGTGGACTGTATGGACGAGCTGTCCGCCAACTGGCTGCGGGAATTCGCTAGGAGGCTGGACCGGTCCTATCCTCTGTGCAAAAAGGGCGGAAGATCTGCCGGTCATGCACAAGATGACAATGTTTCTCCCCCGCAGTGATGACAAGCCGTATGAGATTGCCCTGGGGCTGATCAAGAATCAGAACCGGGGCMTTAGCATCGCGGCCTGGCGCGTAGTCAGCAGCCAGGTTGAGGAAAAGRGCGACCTACGTGGATGGAGATTGTACCTGTACATCGACGACGAATCGTACAGGTACGTCCGCGTTGCAAGCTTCCGCCTGTTCTACAGGTTTAGTATGGTGGTCATGAGGCCGCACAAACCTGGGACCACGGTGAGCAAGGAAGCAGGGAAGACAGCCACTCAGCCGAGCGGCAGCGGGCCCAAGCAGGATACAACAGTGGCAATCAAGGTGGTGGAGAGAATGCAGGTGGACGAAGTGGCAAAACAACCGGGCGTGAATGCTGAGCTGACCTCGCAAGTCGCAACAGCTGACATCCCGGTTGCCCAGGAAGCCGGGCTACCCTCCACCCAGGAACTCCTCGAGGGATTAGGCGACCAGGAGGATAGCACCGCGTACGACGGAAGGGATGTGAACATGCCCCCCTTCGAGCCACTACTCTAATGGCCGTCGACGTGGAAGTAGCCCAAGTGAACCTGCATCACGCGGCGGGGGCCTCGGCAGTCATAGCGAGCAGGTTCACAGCGGATAAGTTGGGCTTCTTGCTGATCCAGGAA
>NW_017536596.1:280229-323952 GCF_001853355.1 Bactrocera latifrons
CTGGGGCTAAGCGAGTCCCTGTGAGTTAGGTGAGGGCACAATAGACCTAAGGTCGCAGTGCATTCCTCAATTATTTATCTATCTATCTATCTATCTACCCGATCTATGCATATCTCTCTCTCTATACGTCTACTGTACTCGGCTAGCATCTTCCAAGCGGAAGTAGTACTTTATGTAAAAATTTAATTATAACGGTATGTGCTAGCTTCATAAAATGACGAGGAAGGTTGTAGACTAAAATGCTTTAGCAATAGCCCAATACATCCGATATAATTTGCCGACTTTCTAGCTGAATTTAAGCCCACATAATGGTCAATGTGTTTTATTGCTTAATACGAATGAAATTGGTCTGGACCGTGGTCTAAGACCCTTATGTCTAGTGTACATTTTTCCGTTTTAGAGGTTGATTTCTTCTCCATATACCCTAAATATTAAATTTAGTCTCATTTGTTCAATTTGTGTCACACATATCAGTTTACCTGAATAGATTCCAATATTTCTATTATGTAGAAATTTCGCAACTATTGCTACAGAATATAGTGGTTTTGTTCTCCTAATGATTAAATATAGGACTATCTATCTTAATATATAAAAATTACGTGTCACGTTGTTTGTCCGCTACTACTGATCCGATTTTAACTAAATTTAGCACACTGTGTCCACTCTATTATATCGACGCTCTATTAAGGGGCAACTGTAATAACTGAACAGAAAGGCGGGTTCGAAGTCAAATTACACACAAATTTCCTGCTATAACTCAAAGTTTTTTCGTGGATTATGGTGATTCGAGTTAGTAAAGTTCAACAGTTATTACAATTTTCAGTAAAATACAAATCTTATATATATATATAAGATATATATATGTAGGGCGTTCGTGTAGGCCCGACTACGGTGCTCCTCCGTCAAGGTAGAAGCTATGCAGATGTCAGCCAATGTCTGTGCGGTGTTGCGTAATGCAAAGGTCATGTAAGTGACCTCGTACAGTCCGAAAGGAGTTTTAATGACCGTTTTGCATACATCTTCTTCATGTATTATATACCGATTTGGTAAACAGCTTTCTGTAGGTCGATTTTTGAAAAAAGAGTTTTGCCTGATAAAATGTGCGTGAAGTCGTGGGGAAACGGAATTGGGTACCTATCCGGTACAGTGTCAGCATTCAAAGCACGGTAATCACCACACGGTCTCCAAGAACCATTCGCTTTGCGTACCATATGCAGAGGGCTAAGGGTGTTACGACCAATTTTCGCGTGATACCACCACATTTCGTTGGAGCTGTTGTGTGAGTTACGTGTACCTGCTGGGGTCCTAGATATAGATCTAAGCTGAAATCGAAGTCCGTGATCGTGTAGTACTTGGTGGAGTCGTTGTTTGAGCGCTGCTACTTCTACTCTCAGATCTTGGTCGGTAGATTGTTGTACGGTGCACGATTCGCAGCAGTCTCCTTGGCGCAGTTTAATGGACTCCGTAATGGAATCGGCGATTTTCAACTTATCGACGATTGGCACATTTGTAACAATGATTGCTGCTTGCGTGTATGTAGGTACCCGAGTGATCCATAAGTCGTGAAGAATGCTCTCGCTGAAAGTGGTTCCAGCGGCACGCTTAATTTCGTTGTAAAGGTCGCTTGGACGCCGCTCTCCCAAGGGTATCTTGCGAAGTACACGTCGCTCTGGCCTCGCTGCTAGCTTTCCGTAAAAATTTCCAACAGTTTTGTCCGAATATAGTCGTATTATTCGTGCGCGGAGTAGCATGAACTATGTTGCGCAGTTTCATTATCTTTGAAGGTGGAACGGTTGCCAAAACGACATTAAACTTTGTTATGTCAGCCCCGACATCCGCTGCATCGACCCAAAATTTTAAAGAATAAAAATATGCCTCAAAATTATCCTCTCGCATCTGGGGCAACGTCGATGGTGGTACAAAATGCTGTTTTATAACATTTTTTAAGATGTTCCCTCCTTCAGAAACCAATTGACTTGCGTCGAGACTCATGATGACAAATTAAGAAAATTAGTAAATAAAAATATAAAAATGTGAGGGGTCACCAATGTATGTCCTTATACGAGTACGACGAGTTTCCAAGAAGAAAGAGAACGATCTTCGAATTTTCTCTTTGACATAACAGGAAAAGAAAATCATACAAAGCGAAGTGTCAAAGTAGCAAAAAGAGCTACCATACTTAATAATATACAATTATAATTAAGAACGGGGTCACCTATTCAAACTAAAACTTCAGGCTATGTTTGGGCTATTTAAGGGACTAACCAGTGTGAGGCTTTCAAAAAAAAATTGTTTTTTTTTCTTTGCTTTTTAGATAGCTTATATTTCCATAAATATCCTGTAAAATCGGGAAGGTCGTATCTTGAATAGTTTTTGGATGGTAGCGTTCTAAAGAGCGAAAGCCCCTAGGTGCACACATACATATATGTATTAGTGAAACTTTAAACGCGTTTGTCTCGAAACGAAATTTTTCAAAATTTCTGGCGTTATAACTTAACGAGAAATTGACTGATCGACTTCAAATTAAAAGTGAGTAGTTTTAAATATATTTTTTACCTAAAAAAAACGATTTTTTTTTAAATTATGCTATTTTGTTAACTTTTTATATTTTTCAAAAATCGTAGGACATTGTATAGAAAATATCTTTAAGTTCAATAAACTTTTAAAATTTTTTTTGTTTCAGCTACTCATTCGACCGGAATCATGCCAAAATTTGGGGCACTTCCGAAGACAGCCCTTAACTCCATTGTTTTTCAACATTTTTGTAAAAAAAAATCTTAAAATATAGCTGAAAATATACCTTATTACGCTCAAAGAAGTTCGAAATATTCAATCACGTATTTTCCTCATTTTTCATGTATAGCCAGAATTAATTTATGTAAAGTTTGCACAAAATCGGATGAGCGGTTCTTTTTTTATCACATTTTTTGTAACATATAAATTCAATAAATTTTTGTGTCAAATCGAACTTTTTTTTTTAAATGCGGATTGTGTTGTCAAATTTTGTCCACTAACACCAACGGACATGTTCGGGCTATTTGTTTCTTAACCCAGATGCGATAAAAAAAAGGTTCTTTCACTTCTTGATTTGTTCACTTTCACGGTGAAATGCCCGGATGTGTTATGGCAAAAAGATTCTTCTTCTTCTTGATTGGCATAGTCACACTTACGCGATTATAGCCGAGTTAACAACCGCGCAGAAGTCGTTTCTTCTTTTCGCTACGTGGCGCTAACTAGGTATTCCAAGTGAAGCCAGGTTCTTCTGCACTTGGTCCTTCCAACGGAGTGGAGGTCTTCCTCTGCTTCCCCCGGCGGCTACTGCGTTGAATACTTTCAGAGCTGGAGTGTTTTCGTCCATCCGGACAACATGACCTAGCCAGCGTAGCCGCTGTCTTTTAATTCGCTGAACTATATTAATGACGTTGTATATCTCGTACAGTCCATCGGTCCATCGAATGCGATATTCGCCGTGGCCAACGCGCAAAGGACCATAAATCTTTCGCAGAACTTTTCTCTCGAAAACTCGCAACGTCGACTCATCAGTTGTTGTCATCGTCCAAGCCTCTGCACCATATAGCAGGACGGGAATTATGAGTGACTAATAGCTGTCTCTTATACACATCTAGATGTGTATAAGAGACAGAGATGGTACCTTCTCTATTTAGTTCTGCAGCTCGAACTATTTTCTCCAGAAGCAGGTTGAAAAAGTCGCACGATAAGGAATCACCTTGTCTGAAACCTCGTTTGGTATCGAACGGCTCGGAGAGTTCCTTCCCGATTCTGACGGAGCTTTTGGTGCTGGTCAACGTCAGCTTACACAGCCGTATAAGTTTTGCAGGAATATCAAATTCAGACATCGCGGCATAAAGGCAGCTCCTTTTCGTGCTGTCGAAAGCAGCTTTGAAATCGACGAAGAGGTGGTGGGTGTCGATTCTCCTTTCACGTGTCTTTTCCAAGATTTGGCGCATGGTGAATATCTGGAGATTGCCAGCATTAAAAGACTTCACCCCAACCATTTTATTCATTAATTTTTGGACATCTCAAGCGTCGAAGCTTTATTTGAGTCATGTTCAACAATATAATTCTACATTCCAAATGAAATTTTTTGGTGCTATAATTTTTGTAGTATACTCTTGAAACCTGCTGCTGTTGGTAGTGAAAAAGTTGTTGCGAAATTGATTGAAGCTATGATCTTAACTACTAAATCAAAAGGAGAAGTTTTTGATACCGCGTATTCCTATGATTCCAACTGATATGCCATTGAAATTCGAACGATTACAATTAAGTTAAAATATTTTTTTGTTTAAATGAATGAATTTGATGTTAAAATAAATTTTTTTTATTATTTCACTTTATACGTACCGGACCGCTAGTATAGATATAATATACATAGGTGATCGGGATGATGAGAAGAGTTGAAATCCGAGCGCCTGTCTATCTAGCCGTTCGTTTGTCTGTGCGAGCTGTAACTTGGGTAAAAATTAAGAAATCGTAATGAGATTTGGTATTATTGTTCCTTGTCGAAAAATGGAACACGAGCCCGAGCCATTATTTTAACATTCCTATGTCACAGTGTGAAAATGGAAGAAGTCGGACTACATCAACGCCTTTTCCCCATAAAAAGAATTTTAAATTCCTTTTGATTCTTTCACTTTACGATATACAAATCAAGAAGTTATACTAATAGGACTTCGAATATAATTGGCGATTGAATTAGAGGAACCTGAAACTCTGGGAGCATTTTATTAATCTGTGGCACTTTAGTATGTACTCTAGGTTAGAATAGATAAAATCGAGTCAATACTAACCCAAACTACCATATGCTAATTATAATGATCTTAGTTACTTTAACAAGCTTAATGCTGACTAAAACGATCAGTGAGAATTATCTATATATAAAATTGCTTAAAAATATGTTCCCAAATATACCTGAGCAATGTCAAAATCAACGCGATCAGCCTATCCATTTCTCTATTTTGACTAAGAGAAGTTTAAATGTAAATATACTTGCATAAAATTTTCGACAATTTCATATATTTTTGCAGGCTTTATATCTTCAGCTTGTTAAGCGCTGAATATGAAAGAAATTGAATAGACTTTGGTCTAAATCTCATATCCCAATATACTGATTTCCGAATCCTCATATTCCCTATCGTATACAAAATTGAGTCCCTATTATTTATTTTATGCAGTTTATACCTAACTTGCTTAAAACAATTTTTTCCCAATACCGGAAAATATGCTTCTGGCTTTCATCTTTGGAAATTATGAGGGTATAAATTGTCCAGTTGTTTTTCCCCATCTTTAGCTAATAGAATTTTCCCTATAGGCTTGATCAAAATGTGGCATGGTGTTGGTACTGTTTCTTCGACAACCTCAATATCGAATTCGAAGATAATTTCGAATCTAACGTTGAAAAATTTAAAAATAATTTTTATTCAGGAATCAAGCTTTCGAAAAAAATTGGTTTGGTGTAATATCTCTACAAGTTCCTTTTTGTAATTGAATTTTTTGATTTGAAGTTAAACGTCACGCATAAATTTTTTTAATTTCTAGAAACAAATGGAAGTCGCTGGGGGCCAAACTGGTGATTAAGGTGGATGCTCCAACAATTTGAACTTTAATTCATGCATTTTAGCCATAGTCAAAATGTTCTTGTGACACGGTGCAAAATAGATTTTTTTCTTCTGCAAACCGGGTCTTCTTTCACGACTTTTTTTTCCTCCAAAAGTTGCAATAATATTCAGAATTCATTGCTTTATCATTTGCATGTATAAACAAAATTCCTATCGCATCCCAAAACACTGTTGCCATAACCTTCTTGGCCGATTTCCGGACACGAACTCGTTTCGAAGATGAACAACCAGGTTCACACCACTCCTTAGCCTCTAGTTTTGATTCAGGATCATGGTAATAGACTCAAGTCTCATCTACAGTGACGAATCGACGAAAAAATTTAACTTTATTCTTTTTACAACGCTCCAAGTGTTGCTGAGAAAGTCGCATTGGAATGTGCTTTTGTTCCATTGTTGTCGAACGCCGCACCCATTGTGCACACAGTTCCTAAAACCCAAAATTTCACTTAAAATATGGCTCACACTGTCTAATGTGATGCGTAGAACCTCTACTAAATCTCTCAATCAATCGACGATCTTCCAAAACCATATCCTGTATTTTCGCTATGATTTCTGGTGTAGATGCACTTTTTGGACGTCCTTCCGGTGGGCCGTCTTCAAGACTTGCATGACCAGTTTAAATTCAGTAACCCATCTTCTACTTCTAATAGTATGTGAACAATCATTATATATTTAACATTCGTTCGTGAATCTCTTTTGGTGCTACACCTTCAAAAAATAAGAATTTTATCACTGCACGATATTCAATTTTTTGATAGATTGAAATGAAACTTCAGATACGTTCTTATGAAGAGTGTACCAACAACACATCAAAAATTTGGACTATTAGCAACGCCCTGTATTATCGAACGACAAAACTTATTGAACAACCTGGTATTACTTAATTATAATTTAACGTCTGCGATTGCTATGGCTTACTTGCAAGCGATCTCGAATATTAAAGAAGCTTCTTACAGAGATATATTTCTATTTTAATTTTAATTAAAACATACCATAAAACGGTTTCACCAATTACTATGAGTTTATATTAGACGTTTTTCCACCCCTTTTAAACAGCACGCCAGTCGTTCTTCCCTTGCGTCAATTGGAAATTTAAAGCGTACCCATCTCCTTCTCCTCCTGGGTTTTCCAACGGAGCACCTGCTTGCAAGAGTTATTCAGCGTTATATTTCCTACTTGACGTTGGTGTTATTATTTATGAGTTTGAACAGCGACGAGCCAAGTCGCGACTGCGATAACTGTTTGTTTGATGACAGGAGATATTTCGACTTGCTTTATCGGTGCGGTTGCTGTTACCAATGATCGATGTCATCGGCGAACGCCGTCAGTTTCTCACATTTGTAAAATATTGTAGCTCCCTAAGCAGACCTACAGCTCGAATTATTTTCTGTAGCATTAGATTGAAGAAGTCGCATGAAAACGAGTCTTTTCTGAAATCTCAATTGGTATCGAACGACTCGGAGAAGTTCTTCCCGATAATGACGATGCTTTTGGTATTACTCAACGTCAATTTACTCATCCGTATTAGTTTTACGTGGTTGCCAAATTCAGATATAGCTGCATAAAGCAGCTCCTTTTAGTGCTGTTAAAGGCAGCTTTGAAACCGACGAAGGGAGGATGTGTATAGATCGTCTTTACACGGGTCTTTTCCAGTATTTGGCGTCTGGTGAATGTCTGGCCATTTTTTTGATTTTCCAGGCCTGAACCCGCACTTGGAAAGTCCAATCAGTTTTGCCGGTGTGCTTCAGTCTTTTACAAACTTTGCTCGATATGAACGTATATGCGACCCCGCCGATTTATTGTTCCCAACATGGGGGACTGATATTCGAACTTCTTCATGATCGGGCATTGGAACATCTGCTATATCGCCATCGATTTGGGAATCGGCTTCACCCTTTCCAGATGTTGTGTTTTCACTGTCACTCATCTGGATGGAGAATGGAGGGAACACAATAATTTCATTATGCTCTTGGCATCAGTCATTTGTTCACTTCTAGAGATTCTACAAGAGTATACTCTGGTCTTGAAACTTTCGGTTAGTTGCCTTGCATTACTCCTGTCAACCTCGTCAAGCTCTCACTTCCCTCTTCAACACTCGATATCTATCCTATCCCACACGTATTATGGTTGGCGTTGCGAGGTATGCAGTATGTTTTCTCTCTGCTGGGACATGGCACCCGGAACGAATTGAAGGCTACCAACAGAATTGGCTTCGGTTTACACCAGCCTATAATGTAAGCATATATTTCAAGGCGGAACTTTTTGAAAGACACATCTAGTCCGATTATCAGAGATGTGCCACGCTTAAAATAACGGGTTTGTCTGGAAAGTCATAGGACTGGGTCGATTAAAAAAAAATTATTAAATCAATCGATACAGTTCTTCAAAAACTTTCAAAATAAGGTCCTCCTGTGTCGACGCAGCGCAGCTAGTGCTATTTTCAAGCTTCGAAATAGCCATGACAGCCGAGGTGCACGCTGCTTGAATCCCTCTGTCGTCTCAAAACGTTTGCCATTCATCGGCCTTTTCAGGCAAGGAAACAAAAAAGTCCGTGGCCACATCTGGGCTGTAGGGCGGTTGCGGAAGCATCGGTGTGAGCCGGGGCGTTGTCGTGGTACAACTTCCAAACGGCTGCTATGTCTTGTCGGACCCGATTGACCGTTTGCTTGGTTTTCTTGAGGACTTCCACGTAAAACTTAGCGTTGACGGTTTGTCCTGGAGGAACAAATTCATGGTATATGATACCTTTGATGTCAGAATTTCCGCTTTATATTCACTAATTCATTACTGACCTCTTCCCGGCCCTCCATAAAGGCCTGGTGCCACCGAAAAACGCCACTACTTGCCAACCTTTGAGTAAGCGAATAGATTTTTAGTTTGGGTCGAAACCCTCTACCTCACACCGTCAATGAAAACAGATAGTTTTATTGTTGATGACGGATGATCGGAGAGACATCAATGTCAGATCCTTCCTAAAAACTAAAGGAACTCATTACCATCATATAGTATATATCAAGGAGCTAGAAAGAGTCAAGATAGTGTCCATACCACAACTAGTCAGAAGAAGAACCCAAGTAAAAAGATCTAAAGAAGCTAATGGATATGCACACTAGGGTGGGTCGATTCCGGCCTTTTTCGATTCGGGATTTCTAGTAGTGCGGAAAAGTTGCCTTAGTACTTCCTGATTCCAATGCAACTTGTTTTGAGATCGGATTGCATCTTCAACCCCAACTCCGGCTCTGAAATCTCGAAAATTCGCCTAAAATCGTGAAATTGTCTACCTAGCGCCTGAAATACGCATCTCGTGGCAAAATGTATAAAACAAAAGTTATTTGTCACGTCATTTGCTACCGAAATGGTATGATCATGGCCGTAGAAMGAACCGTTCCCGAGATACGAGCGAAAATGCGGCGCGCCACAGCGCAAGGTGACAGGTATGAGTTCTTCGTTAGAAACTGAACAAAGAACTGGTGGAACAGTCAAAGTAATAGTCTTCCAGTTAATCATATCGTAACAATTATTAGCTTTGAAATTCACCTTTTCACTTTATTACATCTAACTCTTCCATTTACAGTGTCAGACTCTGCTTCTCTAGCTGCCAGAAGACGGTCAAGGGCCAACTTTCTGACTTCTATCCGTTTGTCAGCCATCATACTAAGGATAATGTTTTCTGGAAACGCAAAGAGAGCATTCTGTTAAGCAGGTAAGTATATCGACCTTTGAAATGCAGCATAGAGATGGCGCGAGCCATCTTTGATTGAACTGTTGAATCTTATTGAGAACCACAAAGGTGAGTAAACTATAAGTACGTACTTGACCAAAATCTTTATTTCCTTTGTTGGTTTGTTAGTAGAAATGTATAATCTCAGAATTCTATTTGCACAGGTGAGCCAGCGAGGTTTGCACATGTTACCTGGATGCATCGACGATAAATCTGAGGAATAATGACAGGAAATAACAGCTTCTGATATTTTATGGAGATAAGCTTGGCCTGTGCTAAGTTGGGTCGGGCTAATAACCTCAGAAGGTAATTGGCAGGATAGAAAACTATCAAATTTGACAACAGGCAACTTCTCACAATCACGGAGCAGTTTACCTATGTCGCCAGAGAATGTATTTGGACTCTTTGAGACACCATCTATGTGTTCGAAAAAGAACGAAATGGAAGTTCTTGAAATGTAGAAGACAAACAACCCACTGTAATGGCCTACCTATTCTTTTTTCTAGTTTCCGAATGATTCCACCTTTCCAACCTGTGTTCGTGTTGGTACCATCAGCAACGACAACTTCTAGATGTTCCACATCAACCGGATTGTTTTGTAAATGTCGCCATATAGCTTGCGTTTCATCCTCAGCTGACCCGGAAGGAGAGGTGACGTGGCCAAAGTAATGACAACCAGGCTCCGCTATAAGATCTATCTTTGACAGTGTCACGGTAGTACTTTTCACCTTCGCTGACTTGTGTAAGTGTCTCGTCTTTGTGGCCGTCAAAATACAGCCCATATACAGAGTCAATATTTTCGGTGTTTTGGAGCTTAACTCCAACACTGTTTTTTGTCCGACTAATCTTGCATTTGTCAGTGACAAAGCTAGCTTAATCCTCTGTTATCAAATCTGCTTTTTTGACATCCAGAAAAGCAGATGAAACAATCAAAGCCGCTGCTCTATCACTTACTTCAAATCTTTGGGCAGCTAAAACAGTGTGTTCTTATTCTAGTGTGTTTGGTTTTAGAGGATGGAAGAGAAATTTCATCATCAGCATCGTTTTTGGAGGAATCCATGTCCGACGCACCTACATTGTTGTGGTCTGTATAAGAGTCTGGCCTATCTGAATGGCCACGTGTTCTTGCTGATACTTTTCTGGTAAGTGTTGACGTTGAATGACGTTTTCAAAGCTTTTATTTACGTACATTTTTCTTTGTAATATTTTTTGTTTCAGGTAGATCAACACTTCCAATGCGACCAATTCTTCTGGATCTCTGGTCCAAGAGAAATGGTTGGTCATTGATAGGAACTTTCCTTTATTTGGACAAGTGCAAGAAGAAAAATAAATGCATTTACAAGCAGCGATATCAAATAATTTTCCAGCAGAAGTCTCTCTTTTAGAGCTCAAACCTATTGGGTTCCTTGTTTAAAAGTCAGAAATTTCTTATGGTATGTGGTGAGCATTTGTACAACTCTGGTGGGTGAAACTATCGGAATAGATGACTTTTTGAAAGTATTTTCAACCTTTTTTGCAACTATTTCTATAACTTTCAAACTGATAACACAAAAGAACATCCTGGTAAGTAGGTAACTGGGACTCAGAGAGATTGTACGGATATATGCCGAACACAGGACATTTCTGTCTAAATTTAAGTTTAGATACAGACATTTTGACTTCAGTGTTCTGTTGAGAGAATATAAGTGATAGCACGCGGCGAAATCAATGACAAGAGTGAACGAATTCGATGAAAAAATATTTATGTGGACCAGTCCAAACTTGTCGTATGGCACAGGGAAATGAATGTAAGTGATAGAACTCGGCGAAATCACCGACAAGAGAGGAGGAAATCGATGAAAAAATATTCGTGTGGGGACCTATCCGAACGTGTCCTTGGGCGTAGGTGAATGAATGTGAGTGATAGCACTCAGCGCAATCAACGTCAAGAAGTGTGGCCGCAAGCCGGTTTTCACCTTGCGCTGTGGCGCGCCGCATTTTCGCTCGTATCTCGGGAACGGTTCGTCCTACGGCCATGATCACATAGCATTTCGGTAGCAAATGACGTGACAAATAACTTTTGTTTTATACATTTTGCCATGAGATCCGTATTTCCGGCGCTAGGTAGACAATTTCACGATTTTAGGCGAATTTCCGAAATTTTAAGGCCGGAGTTGGGATTGAAGATGCAAACCGATCTCAAAACAAAAAGTTGCTTGGAATCAGGAAGTACACTGGCAACTTTTCCACACTATTAAAAATCCCGAATCGAAAAAAAGCCCAGAATCGACCCACCCTAATGCACACGGTTCAGTGCTACATATTTCTGTGTTTAGAGGCACTGAACGGTATACTATTCCAATTCAAAGGAGGAGAAGTGAAAGCAGTAGCTTATGCAGATTAGATAGTGTTAATGAGCTGTTTCCTTGTCCTATCACTGTTGTTGGGCGTTGGGTTGTTGTTGTTACTGAACCACCATAAAACTAATGCAAAAAAAACAGAATAAATCCTCCCACAGGGACTTCCAGGTGAAGGGATATTCCCAAAGAGCTGGCGATCTCTCTATCTTTCCGTATACCAAACTTAACTAGGCTTTCGACAGCACCAAAAAGAGCTGCGTTTATGCCGCATTGGGTATCACCGCAAAAATTAAAGTGCTGTGCAAACTGACGTTGAGCAAAACCAACTGCTCTGTCAGGACCGATGCCGCCAAACGAGGTTTCAGAAAAAGCGAAAAAGGAAATAATTTGAGCTGCAGATCTGAATAGGAAAGATACAAGAGTGTCAAACTGCTATCGATTACATCGATATCATTGACCTCAAAACCCGCGCTGTTAGTTCTAATTTTCCCAGATTTAATAAAGAAATGAAGCAAATTGGTCTGAAAGTGAACGAGGGCAGGATGAAATATATCCTGTCAGCGAACAAAAATTCGTCGCACTCATGACTTGGACCACGTCACTGTTGACAGTCAGAACTTCGAAGTCGTAGATAATTTCGCCTAACTTAAAACCAGCCGTTACTAGATGACCTCTGATAACTGGTACGATGAGGAGTTCCGTGTCGCAGCGGAGAGAAAACAGACTGCCTACCGGCTATGTAAACTGACGTTGAACGATACCAAAAGCTCCGTCAGAATCGGGATTGACCTCTCCGAACCGTTCGAAACCAAACGAGGTTTCAGACAAAGCCACACCTTATCGCGCTACTTCTTCAAACTACTGCTAGAGAAAATAATTCCATCTGCATATCTGAAAAAAGAAAGTACAATCTTTACATTGATAACATTGGCGATGAAAACCGCGTCGTTAGTTCCGCTTTCTCTACGTTGGATACAGAAGCCTGAATTCCAACTTAGGATTATTCTTGCCAACATTTGGTACTTCGGATTGAGTAAGCATTTGAGACTTTACTTCTCTTTACGGACAGGGACCAAATTCAACAAGTCATTCATAATACAGATTACCGCATTTGATGAAAAGACAGCAGGTACGTTGGCTACGTTGGACCCAGGAAAACATCCACTCCTTTCAAAAGAACAGTTGGAGAACGAACTGGCTACACTTGGAAGTTCCAATTTACAAAAAACAGCGAAATTGAAAAATGACTGGTGCGCTTTTGTAAACATGCTTAAAATCACATAAGCGGTATCTTCGCCAATAACGAAGAAGAGGAATAACCAACTTCCCACATCTGTTGCACTGGAATCAGCTGTTTATAAATTTGCTGAATGAATACAGTTAGCATCGCAAAACGTCTGCAACGTCCCGTCAGATGGTTCGGAAAGGGAAGAAGCGACTTGAGCCAAACCCACGACGAAGTGCTAATCAAATGGCTAAAGAACTGAAAGTATCAGACCGCAACATCCGATGCATTTTGAATAATGAGCTCAAGGTCAAGTCTAACAAGTTCCAAAAGGCCCATGATCTCACACCGAAGCAGCAACAAGTAAGACTTGAGAGAGCGAAGCTTAGGGTTGGCCAAAAGCGGTCAAATTCCGAACACTGTGTTTTCTGACGGAAAAATTTTTCCAATTGAGCAACTCGTAAACTCTCAAAACGATATGGTTTACTTGACCTACCGTTCGTGCGAGAATCTAAGTCATTGGTTGGCCACCAGGACGCAGCACCAGCCACAAATAATGGTTTGGGCCGCTGTCATCGCAGATGGGCGCTCTCCAATTGTTTTCATCGAGTGTTCTGAAGGCTGCTTTGAAGGCGTGGGCAAACAAACATTTCGGTCGCAAACCATGCATGTTTCAACAAAACTCAGCACCGTCTCACAAAGCGCGAGTGAACCAAGACAGTACAATTTGTTATAATGTGTAAGAAATCATTTTAGAAATAGTTTTTCATTAATTCATCAATACTTATTAATATGAATGATTTATTATAGAAAATAACTTTAAAATACTTAGATCGTTAATTGAATTTTTGTAAGGAATAAAGGTGCAAAAGTATTTTTGAGGGAATAGCCAGTAGTATATAATTAAATACACTTCATTTGGGTGTATTAAGTGTGAGAATTTTATAAGCATTGTTTTCAGTTTCCATCCAACAGGTTTTTATTCGTTCCTTTAGCTCGGAAACCGGAAATTGCGTTAAATTCGGGAATTCATTAAATTAAGTATACCCCATAAATATTTGACGTTTGGCGTTATATCACAAGCTTAGTTTTTTATTACTTTCTGGCTTGGGTCTTTTACCATATTTAAAAAAAAAAATTCGATCGAATGTTTCAGATCTTCCAATTTAGAGTGCAATTTGCTGATTCATTAAGAGATGCATTAAAAACGTATTTTTTTTTTAATTTTCAAAGCAGTTAGTCCCTTTCCCTTGCCCATGAATTTTTTTATTATCCCATATCTAGCACCAACTCTACCAAATTCGGTACATAACATTCTTTGTATGCCACGTCTGCAGATCTACTCTGGAAGTTTCAACCAAATTCAACAAATAACATTATTGATATCTATTTTATAGCTACTTCCACTTCAAAATTACAAACCAAGTACCAATAAATACATCCGTATAAATCAATACCAAAAAATGTGAAAATTGGGCCACAACTGTTTCAGCTCCCTCATATCGAAGATATGCAACAGTGTATATGGGAACTTGACTTTTACTAAAAATATCTGACAGTGTGTAAAATATATATTTGAAATGTTTAGAGAACCATTCGCTTAATTCAGAATGTGGTGCCTGCTGAGTGGACGCTCAACGCCGAGCCGATCGCAAATCTGACGAACGCGATAGGTAATAGCGATGGAAGCAAAGCATTCTTGATCCCAAGAATCCAACTACTTTTGTTTCACTTGCATAACTATAATCAGATTGGGTGTGAAATGTAATACCGACAATTAAAATGTCGAAATTTAGAATTGCGACAGTCAAAATACCGACAAATCAAAAGTCCGGCAAATCGAAATACAAATAAATCACAATACCGATAAACTAAAAGTGACATTATTCGTTCGAGGTCCTGCGTACTGCGTTCTTCGGCCTCCGGCCACGAACATGCTCAGAATCATAACCCTTAGTCAAAAGAATTCTCTTTCTGTTCTTCGACAGAAATAAGGGGGGACAAGATAAAATGTTTTTCACATGACGGCTTTTTGGGTTGTCGGTATTTTGATTTTTCGGTGTTTGGGTTTGTCGGCATTTGGACTGTTGGGATTCTAAATTTCCAGATTTTCATTGTCGGCATTACGTTATACACCCTCTAATTTTAAAATTTCTTCTCTCCGTATTTTGAATTGTCAGCATTTTGATGTTGCCCAGACTCATGAGAAATGTGCTGAATACATAGAAAGTGACAGACTTCAAGCGCCCTCTATCATATACTAATATACACACGTTTTTAAGGACACAGATATTTAGACAGCTGCACGACTACATAACTATATCCATAAGAACTTGTGTATTTTAACAGCGAGAAACGTCGCTTGAAGTATGTCGCTCTCATGTGTTCAGTACATAAAATGTTTACAAAAGCTTTTACAATTCAAAATTCTTACCTACTTTAATTATTTGATAGCAACTTGAAGTGCAAATTTCACATTTTTTACCAAGTTTGAAAATAATTTTATCGGGATGCCTTTGAAAAAAGCCTTTGTAATTTTGATAACATAGCGGTAATTTTAAAAAATTATATATGAAAATTGGCAGTTGGTTTTGAAATTGAATAAACGCACATACACAATATATATTTCATGGAGACTCTTATTTCAAACAAAGGTGGCACAAAACTTTCTCTTTATGGTTATCTGTATAATATTGATAAAAACCCGATAACCGCGTATGTTGGATTTGCGATAAAAAAAATATAATTTTTATGCAAGGGACGGGTGACAACAATTTTAAAAAATAATGGGAACTAACCAAAAATTTTAAAAAATAATGGGAACTAATAAAAAGTCCAACGGAACATTGCCATGATCCAATGGCATACCAGGCCGACGTCATGAATACACATCACTTAAGGATGATGCAACTAACTTTTTAGAAAATCCGTGCCAAATTACTGCAGGAGCTACGGCTCGATGTAACAAAAGTTCGCTAAAATATTTACCCACACTGTTCGCCCAAAATCAAAAAATCAATAGGGCAAGATAGAAGCTACAAAAATGTGTAAAAGATTTGGAGATTCCGTGTCAGTTGCAGAAAGTCGACGGCAAACAATTTCTATTTTCATTAGAAAAGTTCGGAAATCGATGTATAGTTTTGTTGGCAACTGTAGAGAACGTCCGCATATGGATAATGCACGACACATTCAAAGTTGTTCCATCCTTCATGAGGCAATTGTTTACAATTCATGGCCGCATAAGTACACACACATGCAATGAAATTGTACCGCTTGCTTATGGCACAATGGCAGAGTAACGTTAAAAATGCTATGACGAAATTTTGTACGCATTAATGAATTTCGCATGTAATAATAACAATCCTTTAAAAACTTTTCCCAGACGTTAAATACAAATGCTGTTTTTACCATTATTTGGAGGCGTATACTCAAAGAAGGGTTTCAAAAGAAATATGGGAGAAATGCAGAGTTCTCTCTTAAAATTAGACAACTAAAGGCTCTTGCTTTCGTACCTGCTGATGAAGTACCATCTTACTACGAAGCATTAAAAAGTGATAATAGGGATTTTATGAAAATTGCTAAATTGTTTGAAGGATCTTATATATTTGGAAAAGCCTTAAAAAATAAAAAGCTTAAAGCCTCAGTATATGTTAAAAACAATGTTCCTTAAGAATATTTAGTCAATGGCCTTTGACCAAGTATACTCTGGGAAGCCTAAGAACATCCTTTTGAAGGCGAACTAAAGTGAGAAGGCGAAATATCCCCTACATAGGGTTGTGCGCAGGGTTTGTGAATCGCCACGTAAAAAAATACCCCCAATGAAAAGGAACAACCAGCCTCGGATAAGAGACCCCCTTTTGATGACGACCATGGCAAACAAAATAAGGACTACGAATTGAGGGCATGCACCTGGAATGTCCGGTCCCCTAATTGGCAAGGTGCCGCTGCCCAGCTGGTTGATGTCCTCGTGAAAATAAAGGTGTCAGTAGCCATATAAAAGAGCTGAAGTTTGGTGTGGGATTCGTGGTAGGAGGGAAACTCCGTTGCCGAATACTATCTAGGCACAATCCGCATTAACGCGGTGATCTTCAACATATCGCTGATTTGCGCCCACGCCCCGATGGAAGAGAAGGACGATGTGAAGGAAGATGCCTTTTATGAGTGCTTGGAGCGCACTTATTAGAGCTGCCCCCGCCACGATGTCAAAATCGTGCTTGGTGACTTTAACGCCAGTGTGGGCAAAGAAGGTATCTTTGGCCCTACGGTTAGTAAATTCAGCCTCCACGACGAAACATCCCCGAATATATTTCGCCGGGGTCCGAAATATGGTTATCTGTAGTACTAGATTCCAGCATAAGACGATTCATCAAGCTACCTGGCTGTCTCCGGATCGAATAACCACCAACCAGATCGATTATGTTGTGATAGACGAAAGACACGTCGCCAGTGTTTTGCCCGTGCGTACGCTCCGAGGTCTTAACATCGACTCGGACCACTACCATGTTGCAGCCAAGATTCGCACCCGCCTCTGTGCAGCAAAAAACGCACGCCAACAGACACAAGGAAGGTTCGACGTCGAGAAGCTGCATTCACAACAGACAGCTAAACGGTTTTCTACTCGGCTTGCGCTCCTGCTCTCTGAGAGCACTCGTCAACAACTCGGTATAAGGGAACTGTGGGACGGCATTTCAAACTCCTTACGTACAGCTGCAACCAAAACCATTGGTTTTCGGAAAGTGCAAAAGAACAGGTCTTACGACGAGGAGTGCCATGTCGCAGCGGAGAGAAAACAGGCTGCCTACCTCGCAACGTTACGATCGACCACARCACGTGCGGGATGGGATAGATACCGAGAGTTGAATAGGGAAGCGCAGACAGAAAAAGAAAGAGGCCGAAATGCGTGACTACGAAGAGCTTGATAAGCTGGTCGACTGCGGTAATGCGGCGGCTTACAGAAGGTTTCAAGACCGGAGCATACTCTTGTAGAACCCCCAAAGGTGATCTAGCCACCCATGTCTAGATCATACTTAAATTATGGAGGAAACACTTTTCCAGCCTGCTGAATGGGAGTGAACGCACAACGCCAGGAGAAGGCGAACCCGATTCCCCAATCGATGACGATGGGGCATACTTTCCATTCTCTGACCATGAAGAAGTTCGAATAGAAATTACCCGTCTGAAGAACAGAAAAGCAGCGGGAGCAGAATAATTACACCTGAGCTTTTCAAACACGGCGCAGTTCTTCGCATGCCCAACATGTGTGTTCTGCCCTATTCACAAAAAGGGAGATCCCATAATCTGCGCCAACTACCGTGGAATAAGCCTCCTCGGCATCGCATATAAGGTTCTACCGAGCGTATTGTGTGAAAGATTAAAGCCTACCGACAACGATCTCATTGGACCTTATCAGTGTGGCTTTAGACCTGGCAAAGCAACAACCGACCAGATATTAACCATGCGCCAAATCTTGATAAAGTCCCGTGAAATCTAAATCGACACTCACCGAACAAATGGGTCTGGCAGTGAACGAGGGCAAGACGAAATATCTCCTGCCATCAAACAAACAGCCGTTGCACGCGCTACTTGGCACAGTTGACAGTCATAACTTTGACGTCGTAGATAATTTCGTCTATCTTTGACGTAAGCGTAAACACCACCAACAATGTCAGCCTGGAAATCCAACACAGGATAACTCTTGCTACAGGTGCTACTTTGGGCTGAGTAGGCAATTGAGAAGCAAAGTCCTCTCTCGACAAACAAAAACCAAACTCTATAAGTCACTCATAATTCCCGTTCTGCTATATGGTGCAGAGGCTTGGACGATGTCAACAAATGATGAGTCGACATTGCGAGTTTTCGAGAGAAAAGTTCTGCGAAAGATTTATGGTCCTTTGCGCTTTGGCCACTGCAAATATCCCATTCGATGAACCGATGAGCTGTATGAGATATATGACGACAGCGGCAACCGTGCTTTCACTTTTCTTAGGCCGACATGATCACTCCAATTGGATTTCACTGATTCTTCCAATATTAAAATGATGCCAGTAAAATCGCTGATCTCTTGATTCTCATGCACTCATTCCTTTATTTTATTGACGTGATGATTATCAGTTGATGCTGATGGCCGTTCTGGTGGTAGTTCGTCGCCCTTTATGAACCCTTTTCCAACATTCTGAACGTTGCGCACCACAAATTTTTTTCCACACACAAAATTTAATGAAACTTCTTTGTTAAATAATTTACTAATCCTAAAACTCGCTAAACGCACTTTATGTACTTCAAAAATTATGACTATTATTCGGTACAGATGTCCTTGACAGTCATACCAACCTAGACAAAATATTTGAATGATCGAGTCTTCGCCCGAAATTTTAATTAAAAACTCTTACTAATTTTTGTCCACAGTAGTAGCAAATTCAGTTCTTATACTATGTACTATGTAGGTTGACCAAGATCTTCTTCGTATTCCAGGCCAAAATCTCCAGTATTAATCGATCACCAACAACAGGTGTACCATAAATAAAAGAACACAATGAAATAGCAATCAAGTTATACCACCTTTTCGTAATAATAGCGAAAGTCATTGTACATACATATGTAGTACATGGCCGCTGGAGTAATGCATTAACTGATTTTTATAAGCTTTCGTTAAGAATATATGGTACTTAGATCTTGTATTACGTCAAATATCTCCCTTCCGCTCTTTTTGTCTTTTAAATTTCGAGGCTAAGTATAAAGCAATTTAAAGTTTTCCTTCGTTAAAGGCAAATCCGCCAGAGAAGCTTTCCGTGAGATTAATTATGTTTTGGGGGATGAATCTTTATCACTTCGAACTGCGGAGGAATGATTTCGACGATTCAGGGCGGGTGAAAATGATACAACAAATGGAATTACCATACTAAACCATCTGCAGAAGGCTGGATACACAAAAAAGCTTGATGTTTGGGTGCCGCATGATCTGAGGCAAAAAACCACCTGCGATATGCTGCTTAAATGGAACAAACTCGATCCATTTTTGAAGCGGATGGTGACTGGTGACGAAAAATGGATCACATACGACAATTTCATTAAAATATTTGAGATATTTACCAATATTTTTAGTAAAAGTACAGCAAGGGAAGCGATATTCGATACTCATTGACATCATTGTTTGCAATTGTAAATAATATTCACGAACGTCGAAGTTTTAAATATTTCCAACTAATATACTAATAATTACGAGAACTTGTCACTTTCACCAGACACTCCACCCAGCACTTACGAATCAAGCTTATTTCTGCAATTCCTCCTACGCACTGTGGCTGATTTTGATTGAAAAGCTGGCCAAAACGCAGTTTTTTATTTTTTTTTTTTTTAATTATCAATCAATTTTTGATCACTTGACATGCAATGCGATGTAATTCGAGTTTTACCAGGTAATTACGTCAAAAACTTACTATTTGTTATTAAGTATGGGTTTGAATCAGGTACATGATGTTTGGCTCCAATTGGAAAACGTACCCCAAAATTTAAGAGTAAAAACTACCATACACGAAGTTTCGGTGCTGGACTGTTTGAGTTTTGGCCTTTTTTTTTTTGGAAAATCGACTGGTAAATTCTACGAGTAATAAAGCTCATCATTGACTTGTCTCTTTATCTTATGCATAACAATTTTTGATGCGAGTTTTGGGTTGCGCTCGCATTACAAACCGTTAAGATGACAACATTCACCAATAATACTATTGAAGCCAATGATTCCCTTATCTGGCAAAAATTGTGGGAAGCTGTTATTTCGACCCCACTGATCGGTCAGGCTTCCTTCCCGATACTTTTGCAACATGTTGCTACATATTATAATAGTTTTGATCACCTAACGGATGTACGTAGCATATATCATTATATACACGTATATATGATCCGAATGAAAAGCGGAGTTGAAATTCGAGTGACTCTTTATCCGAAGGTCTGTCCATGTGAGCTGTAACTTGAGTAAAAATTCAGAAACTTTAATTAAACTTCGTACGAACGAGAAACGAAACGTATACAGTGCAATAACCAAGTAAAAAATCAGAACAAAACTTTAATTTGGCGCAGCAAATAACAGTAGCAAAGAGCAACCGTGCGCAAAAAACTTTGTGAAAATAAGCGTAGTCCCGCCCTGTGTGATGTTTAATGCTTATATCTCTTGCACCATCAAGCTCAAATAACCGAACTCGTTCAAGACAGATCCCTTAGGCACTCGCAGTTTAGAGAAAACAGACTGCCTACATCGCAACGTTACAACCGACCACAACATGTGCGGGATGGGAAAGATAAAGATAGTTCAAGAAGACAGCGAGACGCATTTGCAGACAAAAAATGAGAGCTGCCAAAATGAGTTAATGCGAAGAGCTCGACAAGCTGACCTGCAGAGGTAATGCTCAAGAATTCTACGAAAATATGGGGCGACTAACAGAAGGTTTAAAGATCGGAACTTAACTCTTGAAGAACCCCCTGTGACTGATGGTCAAAGCATACCAAAATCATGAAGGGAACACTTCTCCAGCATGCTGAATGGCAGTGAAAGCATAACACCAGGAGATGGTTAACCCGATTACCCAATCGATTATAATGGAGTAGACGCTCCATGGTCCGACCATGAAGAAGTTCGAATAGCAATTAAAAAACGGCGGCGAAGAACTGATAAAGAGCATACATTAGCTTCTTTGTACAATGGCATGTCCTACATTTGGAATTTATGTATGATCTGAAAACTACCATGGGTCAAGCCTTCTCATCATCGGATATTAGTTTCTATCGAGCGTAATTTATGAAAGATTAAAGCCCACTGTCAACAATCTGATTTGCTACTATCAGTGTATCTTTAGGTCAGGAAAATCAAGAACTGACCAGTTATTAGTTATACGCCAAATCTTGGAAAAGACCCGTGAATAGAGAATCTACACGAACCACCTCTTTGTCGATGCCAAAGCTGCTTTTTACAGCACGAAAAAGAACTGCCTTTATACCGAGGTGTTTGAACTTGGTATCCCACAGAACTAATACGGCTGTGTAAACTAACATTAAGCAATAGCAAAAGCTCCGTCAGGATCGGGATGACTTTTCCGTGCGAGAGATCAGACCATATAATAGGACGGGAAAAACAGAGGGAGGAAACTTCCATTTTGATAGCCTACTCACTCCAAAGTAGCACCTGTGAACAAGAGTTCGATTTCTAAGCTGACACTCTTGTTGAACGGAAATATCTATGACTTCAAACTATGAGTGTCCACTGCGATCTTTGAGGTAAGTCGCGAATGCAATGACAATTTGTTTGATGACAGGAGATATTTCGTGTTTGTCGTTACGCTTCGCTACCTTAGATGAGCTTCTGGAGAAAGCAGATCTAATGATGCGGTTGTTGAGGGCAATGATATCAATATCAGTTGCGTACACCAACAGCTGTACACTCTTATAGAAGATTGCACTTTTTCTATTCAGTACGAAGGAAGTCTTATTGTTTGAAACCTTTCTTGGTATCGAATGACTCGGAGAGGTATTTCCCGATCCCGATGGGGACTTTGATGTTGCTCAACGTCAGATTACACAACTGTATTAGTTTTGCGGGAATACCAAATTCAGACATAGCGGCATGAATACAATTTCTTTTCGTGCTCCAGAAGGCGACTTTAAAATCGACGGAAAGTTGGTGTGTGTCGATCTTCCCTTTACGGGTCTTTTGCAAGATTTGGCGCATAACGAAAATCTGGTGGATCTTGATCTAAAACCACACCGATTAGGTTCTATCAGTTTATTGGCTGTGGGCTTCGGTCCTTCTTACACTACGCTTAATAAGACCTTAAATGCGTATTATTTTGGGGTCCCCCTTTTTGTGGATCAGGCATTTCATAGAAATTTCTAGCATTAGTTAGGCTCTCCAGCTTTTCATACTCACGCATTTCGGTTTATCTCTTCAACTATCGTTCTCCTATCCTACCCCGCTCGTGTTGTAGTCAATCGAAATATTGCGAGGTAGGCTTTTTGTTTCCCGACATGACAGTCCTCATTGCACCAGCTGTTTTCTCGACCTTTCCTAAAACGAATGATACAGTTCCCTTATTCCGAGTTTCTGATGAGTGCTCTAAGATATCAGTAGTGCAAGTCGAGTAAAACCCGTTTATATGTGGGTTGTGATTTCATCTTCTCACGTCGTACCTTTCATTTGTTTGCTGACGGTTGTGCTTTGCTATACAGAGGCGAGGGAGTATCTTTGCTATAACAAGAGAGTGATCCAAATCAATGTAAAAACCTCGGAACGTACGCACGTCAAATAAACAGGAGCCTTGGCGTCCGTCTATCACAATATGATCGGAGATGTTTCATCATGTAGGCCAACCAATAAAAAAAAAAAAACAACCATAATGTTTAATCCTTGAACACAATATGTAGTTATTTTATAGCAACTAAAGAATTTCCACCACTAGCGGTCAACTAAAAATAAAAACTCGAGTTTAATATATTATTCACTAATATTATATAGATATTTTAACGAAGATTTGCCTCGAATCGGAATTTAGCCATTTTGCACGATAGCATGGTGCTGAGCCATCGTGGAATATTAGGCGATCGATATACAAATAAAGCTTTTCAATTGTGCGTTCACTATTTCATCATGTGTAGGCCTTTGAAAACCTAATTTTCTTTACTATACATTTACCCTGGTACCTCTCACTACCTCAACGCCGCACGTAAAGCAAATTTGAGAGCTTAAAAAATTAAATTTGCTTTCATCAAACTACATAATCTTTTGCCAATCATATTGATTCCAATTTTGTTTTCCGATAAAGTCGTACAGCTTTCACTTTGTGTGCATTTTCCATATGAACCTACATCTCTAAGCTCTCAGCATATGAATTCGACATATAAATTCACTTGGTGAAAATTTTGCATATCCGCCCTTATAGAAGTGCACTTTTTCAATTCATGGAAATATTAAAAAGGTAAAGAATGTCGTGCTTGAAAATCGCACGTGTTAGAGAGATGGAAAAAGATCTCGACATCTCTCGTGAGTCGATTCGAATGATTTTGGTGGATACTTTAGGCATGAAACGCCTTCTTGCTCCCGCATTGATGTACACCATTAAAAAACAAACTGAAATTGCCACTCCGTGGAATCCATTATCAGTCGATCGAAGAGATAAAATAAAATTCGCTGAATGACCTCTTCTACACTACCAAGACGACTTTCGCCAGATAAACTGGCAGCGGCTAAAGCAGAATTCGAAAGTCTAATCAAATTGGGCATCTGCCAACCATCGAACAGCAGTTGGGCCAGCCCACATCACATGGTAATGAAAGCAGATGGTGATGGTGACCATGTGGAGATTTCAGGGCATTCAATAATGTAACAGTTCCAGACCGATATCCAATTCCATATCTACAGGATTTCACCTACAATTTAAAAGGTGTTCAGCCGAAAGAACTGTCATTAGTGCTGTTATATTTTATGGGTAGTATAATTATTCAGAATACTTTAATACTTTAATAAATAAGTAAATAAAATTTAAAAGGAAAGATCTTTCCAAAGACCCATCTGGAAAAAGCTCTCCTCCAAATTCCTGTAAATACAGGATGGCTTTAGCAGCTATAATTTTGGCTTTCGGCCTCTTCAAATATATGTTTGAGCCCTTCGGTCTTCGCAACGCAGCGCAGACATGATGTCCTACGAGAACAACATTTTACATGATGATGCATGGATGACATCTGTGCAGCATCATCATCCTTAAACGAACATATATCTACCTCTGTCAACTCTTCTAGCGCCTACAAAAACATAACCTAAGACTCAATGCTACAAAATGTCCAAAATCACATTCTTAGAACACACCGTCTGTCCGTGCGTTAGAATCTGCTGTTTTTATCAATTGTCCAGTAAGAAATTCATGAAATTTCATTGATTGGAAGTAAACTTATTGCATTTTGAGTGTCAGGATGTTTGTGTTATTGGTGTGGAAAAGAACTTCCAAAAAAGAGCCAACACTAAATTTTGTTTTAAAATTGGTAAAACTTCTACCGAAATGTTTCAATTAATGAAACAAGTTTAGGGCAATGATTGCATATTCCGTAGCAGAGTGCACAAGTGGTTTTAACACTTTCAAAGTGGTCGTGAGGTCATAAATGACGATCAACATAAGGGCCAATCAAAACACCGGAAATTATATCGAAACTGTGGGTGAATTCATCAAAAATCAGCCGAAATTACCATTGAAATTCATTGATATGGAATTGAACATCGATTTATCGCATCTTGACCACCGTGCGATTTCTTCCTTTTGGGAAAAATGCATTTGCTCATGAAAGGAAACGCTTGCACCGGCCTACTGGTGACCATACCGGCCAACGAGCTAAAACACTCGATCAACATGCTTTTGGACCGTGCAAAAAGCTGTATTGAAGAGGAAGGAGACTATTTTGAATAAAATAAATTGAGTTTACCGAAAAAACCATTTGTTGTTTTTTTGTAAGTCCTGTTTACTTTGGAACGCATCTTGTATAAATCAGCTTTCGAATTTTTATATTTCTCGCTATAGAGATCTGACAATAAACGCGTCCGATTACTGCTAAATTCAAAATAGCCGAACCGTCAGTGTGGTACCGCCGCAAACTCTACGTCTCGCAATTTTTAAATCTCTAATATCTTTGAAAATATTCATTGTAAAGGGCCATGTAGAACTAAATTAAATCAAGAATGTATTTAAGGTATCTAATTGGTTCAAATTGCTTCGAAAATTAGCCATTATTTGTCGTAAAAAGTAAATGACAAAAAAATGTTATTATGGGATATCCAAAAAAGATAGGCAGAAAGGTATATCAGCGCTGAGTTTTCTGTAGACTTTAACAATGTGTACAATACTTAGTACATTAATTTGATAACTCTTGTAGGGTTCAGCCTGCGTTTGCAATGTAATTATTTATGACATCATATTAGAAACCTCAAATAACAGTATTTTTCCACATTTAGTGGATGGTATTATACATAAAGCCTTCCTCTTCAATCACTTTATCTATTGAAAAAAATTAATCCAAGTCCGTTAGGTTGTTTTTTGAATTTTACCATACAGGTTTTCAAAGTGTCCAAGGTTTCTCAAATTAATTTTTCGCAAATACGGCAAGCTATAAATTTTCAAATGTTCGATCAAGTTGAAAAACTGTGTTGAAGGAATCCCAGGTCGGAGGTTTTGTTGAAAAAAGTCGTACCATTAATGCAATCTTCTCCTTCGAATGTCACTAAATAAGTGCCGGTTATTGTAACCGTTGACGTTTCTTCTTTCCGAACTTCGACTGTTTGGTAGTTTACGATAAGTATGCCAACGCCAACTTCGATAATAAGAGTTATTGGAGGTACTTAATATTGCATAACGCCTTATTATTGTTGAATAGTTGTCACACAAATGTAGCATCCTTTTTTAATTTGCAAAAGCTTGCAGATAGTGCTTCGTGCAGTTTGTAACTGGAAACCTTGAGTTGCCGCTATCCGCAACGGTATCGGTCTATCGAATTAAATGACACTGTCCAAATCTGTTATAACTGCTCTATATCCGGCCATTAGCAATTCGAAAAGATTAACCGTGTTAGCGTCGGTTTTTTTGTATTAGCAATAGTATTTACTTTTTTTTCACTCGGCTATAATAGCGTAAGCGATGTCTACGCCAACAAAGAAGAAGAATAATATTTGTTAACAGTCTCGATGAATTTATCGATTTGCTGTTGTTCTTGTGCATTAAATATTATATAAGATCATTAAAGCTGTCGAAATCGAATTTCCACGCATGTATTTTAGCGCAGTGTCAATCTTATACTATATATGCCTAGCGCTTGTCTATGGCGAATTTTCACCGTGCCAATCAATCAATAAATTTGAGTCTGCCTCAAGAACTTTAGTCATGTGTGATTGGGGAAAACGTGAAATATATTTTCTGTTTCTCTCAAAACGGTGAGGTAATTTGTCTAAATTATTGGATGCGTTAAGTAGCCATGTTTGTCCGAAACTGCTATATTTCCGTCAATAACTTTTATGTAGTTGGATTTTTGTAAATTTGATAATTATGCTGTCGAATTCCAGAGTACGAAAAACTGGTAATATAACTCTATATTATAGGGGAAAATAAAATAAAAAATTATTACCTGAGGTGATTCTTGTGAGCCTTCCTATTATCTATTAAAACCTTGGATCTAGATCCTTTTGAACCGTTTTTTCCGTACAAACTTTTGTAAGTTTATTGCCAATTTTTTATTGGTTCTAACATAAACTTTATCCCCTGGCTTGAAAAACCTTGTAAGTTTACCGCTATTACCAATTCATTTTCCTGGGCTTTAAGTAGTTTGCTTTTATTTCGGTCTTAAGGTCCAAAGATACAGAAAATTTTAGCTCGATTGGTTAACACCCAGTTACTGCATGAATTGATATATTGTAATTTGTAGTAGCAAGCAGTATTAGTTCATTGGTATCATTTATAGCTTGTTATAGACTAGTGCTCTAACGATTTCAGTTAAGGTGCTATGAAATCTCTCTATCTGCCCATTTCTTTCATTTTGTTTTTACTGAAAAATTATCATTAAGAAGGAACTTGACTGTGTGTCAGTTCATTGACTTTATGTTATCAACCGTCGCATTCTTTTCGAAAGAATTAGGAATTTGTAAACAGAAGAAGAATTTGCCTGGTACTCCTCCACTTTCACTGTAGTCTCTAAAACTTTTAGTCTTTACTAATTTAGAGCTATGCCCTGTTTTTAAATATTTCTTATTGATTTTAATATTTATACTCTTGCAACCAGTTGCTAGTATTGTAGATTGGTTCACCTAATAACTTCTATACATATACATATTATATAAATGATCAGGATGACAAGAAAAGTTGATATCCGCTTGACTGTCTGTCTGTCTGCCCGTCCGTCCGTGCAAGCTATAACTTCAGTAAAAATTGAAATATCTTGATGATACTTGGTATGCAGGCTTCTTAGTACAAAAAAAAGTTCGAGTTCGTAGATGGGCGTAATCGGATCACCTCCCCGGCCACAAATTGCCATTAACCGAAAGCATATAAAGTAATATAACTATGCTCTTAATTAAGGTATGAAGCTGTAATTTAGCACAGGGGATCGCAGTAGCCAGGGGCACCTTTAGGAAACTTAAAAAAAGAGTGTGTGGCCCCGTCCTCTAACAAGTTTAATGTACCTCTCTCCTAAACCACTTAATCTAGAATACCCAAATTCGCTGAGTAGAAATCTTATAAAAATCTTCTACCGTTAGTACAAAAATGGATGAAATCGAAAGATAACCGAGATGGTATGAAAAAGCTTTATGGAAGCCGGTGTAAAAATTGAACGATGGGCCCACTTTTTGGTGAAATTCCATATCTCGGGATCGAACAAAACGATTTTAATACGAGGCATTGTGTTTACATTCCTGTGTGACATTGTGAAAATGGACGAAATCAGACTACTCCTTCCCATATTGCACAATTTTAAATTTCATTCGATTCGTTCAGTTTCCAGTACACAAATCTAGAAGCAATTAATATAACGGGATAAAACTTTGTCTAATAAAAAAAAGTCCAAGCTCCTAGGTACCAAATATTTTGATCCCGCTACGTATAGTTGACTTTTGATCAAAAATGTCGGTCAGTGTGTGATATATTTAACTAAGGGATAATTCTTCCCTTAAAATGGTATGTCTGTATGTCAAGAATTGGTTGAATCGGACCAATACTTCCCTTAGCCCCATATATGTAATATAAAGATTTTAGAACTTCGGGGTAACTTTGTACCGCATATATCGACAAATATGTGAGTTACTCTATGTTATTGGTTTTATACCTGAAAGTATTTCCCGCAATTTGATTCCTGTAAGTTGCAAGAGTATAAAATGTTTGGTTGCACCTGAACTTAGCCCTTCCTTACTTGCCTTTTTTAATTTTTACATTAAGTTACATGAAAAATTTATAAAAGATCTTGGCTGTAGTAATCAGGAATTAGTTTTCGTTGAAACCGCGTTCGACTCCAATTATGATTTCAGCACTATGTTCATATTAAAAGATTGTGGATGCTAGTAGGAGCGAGCGCTATGTGCTTTATTTACAATCCAAAATAAAACTAAAAAATATATACCCTGTTTGCTATTCCCTAATCTTGTCACAATTTTGGCGTCACTACCGCTGCTGCAATGAACTGCACATGGTGTTGTTGTTGCTACTGTAATGTAACTTTATTCAATTTTGCGGTTGTTATTATTGTGAGGGCATATTATGAATTGCTACGTAGAAATATGAACTGTTGATATAACGAAGAATTTACAGGTTGGTGGCAAATTCATAAGCCTATGGGTAATCTATATACTAGGTTCATTTTATATCAAAAACTGTACACAATTACTTATTTTCCACTAGAATTCCACGAAGTCGGGTCAATGTATTCAGAACTTACTCGGTTTTAAAGGCTTCGAAGTTCCCAACAATTTTAACGAAAAAACACAAATTAGAAATTTAATGGGCAATGCTTATTATCATTCGAATGAACATGTTTAGGCATTTCTTTTATAGGTATAAAACCAATAAAATATTGGCCGTGGCTAAGACCACGTGAGTCTAATTTTTTATGATTCATGCGAGCATTTCAGCTGGTAACTGGCTAAAGACACCTATACTTTGATCCAAGGCCCAAATTGAAGCGGGATTATCCGCATGGACTTACTATATCCGCAGGAAGAAGTCTAACGGTGTGACATCACACGATCTTTGTGGCAAATCGATCGGTCAAAAACGTAAAATTACCTGCTCACCGAAGTGTTCTCTCAACAAATCCAATGATTGATGCGATTTGTGGAAAGTGGCTGAAAGCAAATGTCGCCGAAATCACGAACTTCAATTTCAGACATCAAATAGTCACGATAATGGTCGCCAATGACGATTATGTTCTCATAGACATAATTTTTGAAGAAATATGTAGCGATAATTCCACTGGCTAATAAACCACACCATACCGTTGTTTTTAGGGTAAAATGGTAGCTCTTAAATCTAATCAGGTTGTTCTTCTTCACAAATGCGACAATTGCGCTTGTTTACATACCCATTGATACAGAAATAAGCCTCATCGCTAAAGCAAGTTTGGATAAAAAACGTCAGGTGCCTTGGAATCTTTTCAAGAGCCCATAAAGCGAAGTGATGGCGCTTCAGAATAAATTCTTGCACAAGCTGTATTCTGTACGCTTTCAATTTAAGATCACGATTCTCCACGGTCTTCGTGTGCAGTCTTTGAAAAAAGTGTCTCTACTTGGATCACATAATTTTTAAGCAAAGTTTTCCACTTTCTTTTATTATAACATCACAAATTTTGACCAACCTGAAAGGTTTAAAATCAGGTGAAATCGGAGATCTCTATATATTTTGACTTTCAGAGGTATATAGTACTTGAGAATATATTTTTAACCGATATTATAAATAAATATATAACGTAATGTTTGAATATCAGAATAATGTTGCGTACCGTATTTGATTACAAGTGGTATAGTAGATCCGGAGACGTGTGTTTTGACCTAAAAGAGTGCGGTGTCACACCCATAGTTCAAATTTGACATCCGTTTCTTACAAAGTTCTCTCGTGTTATTTTGGGTGTTACATTTAACGTCTCTGTTTTATGGGAAGTGGGCGGAGTTACAATTCGATTTTGTTCAATTTAATAACATTTTGGCTTATTCAGGAGCCGCAGTTTTTCAAATGCTTTAAAACAGCAAATGCCCTTCTCTAACGTGATACCGCATACCAAATAACCGTCCTAAATTTACTATAGGGCTTAGTCATGGAACTGTATAGGTTTTCGTTTAGATGCGTTTTATGGGCGTGGCAATGATCCGATTCATCCCATATGCAGGAGCAACGTACCTAGTTTTATTTAGATACCAAGTCAATGATACGATTCTGATATATATACGTATGTATATGTTTATATATATGAACGCTGGTATCTAAATAAAACTAGGTACGTTACTCCTGCTGATGGGATGAATCGGACCATTGCCACGCCCATAAAACGCATCTAAACGAAAACCTATACATGTATATATATATATATATAAGTGATACAAACAACGGTTAGGTGAACATAACTATTATACTCTATAGGAACATTTTGCAATAATATAAAAATATGTTTGTTGAAATATCGAATTAAACTTTTGGTATGCTTTGGTTATTTGATAACTAATATTGAATATAGCTAACCAGTACATCATTCTTGTAAATGACATCAGTATAGTTGTGTCTATTTTTGTTAACGGTTATTCACACAAATGCATTTACTCTTACAATCGGCACAGCCAATGACAGCGCCACGTAAACGTAAACACTCAAAGCAATTATTATATACTTATATGTATGCTTACATTCGGAAGTATAACATATTTAAACAAATATGTATATGCATACGAGAATGAATGGCGTGTTTGCACAGGCAAAATCGCATACACATTAAAATTGTTAGAAAAATATGTACTGGTTATTTTACATAAGGAATCTTTCAAAAATATTTTTATATAAAATTAAAATTGTATACATACATATAATATATTATTCGATAAATTCATCTCTCTGTCCTGTCGCTTAATGAGCTACTTCGGAACAATTCCCGTAAATCTTTAATTTAAAGTTACTGCTCTTAATTATTGAATGCAAACTTGGTGTGGTTTATAGTTGTGTTATCCATTTTTTCACCAGTTATATCTTAAAATATTTCAACAATTTCAACCCAGAATTTCATTAAAATTTTTAAAAATAAAAGCTTTGCCAAAGATTAGATCTTTTATGGCAGACTACCAATTAACTAATTTTACATTTGGGTAAGTTAACACCTTATTTGTAAATTTGTTGACAAATGAAAATTCATTCTTATTTTTTATTTGAAAACACCAACCAAATTTCTGTCACAAGTAATGAATCATAATTATAATAACATTTAACAAATTTGCACACCCTACTTTTATGTTTAGGTTTAAATTGAAATAAGATGATAAACTTGTGTATAACACTTATTCACTCCAAAATAATTATTTTAATAGATTCACAATTGAATGTTATTTTCATTTACTATTTAACACGTATTGTTAATTTTTTTAGTAAATTTAAGACATTTCTCGTGCTGTAATAATTTGGTTTAGTTATTCACTATGCAAGAAGTTATTGATTTGCATCGTATAATATGCGATAAATGTGTATTTGGTTTTCCATAGCACTATTTCATTAATTATTTGAAATCATATAACTTGTTGTTTACTTTTTAAATGGTGTGTATAACGTATTAAAACCGGCAGCGCTCACCTCCACTATCATACGTAGCCGCGTCATCATAGCAGCATAGCACTACTTTTACTGCTTAAGACATCGCTTGAGTAGCGGGTTAACTACTTTGGTGAGATGCGTGTACATAAACCAAATGTAGGCGAAATGCGTTCGGGAAATGCTGATACTCTTTCGCCGAAAGTGAAACTAGCACTGTAGTGTTTCTGATTGCGTATTGCATCGATGCTTGGCGCCGTATAGAAAAGTGTCATCGAATTTCAAATGAGGCCGACGAAGTGAGTTTATTGTCAAAGATGAGGGGCTAAATAGTAAGTACAACAGTATAATGTAACTATTTTCTTTCATTTTCTTAATGCCATCGTACAATGGTGCATTGGTATTTATCAAATGAATTGTTAGAAATCCTTACGAAAGGGCGCTCATGTGCAAGAGGTCGACTTCACTTCGATATTTGTCGCACACTGAGGTTTCGTGCTGGCGTGGCTTTTGTGCAACCTAAAGGCTCTGGTGCAATTACACAATTAAAACAAAAGCATCTATCATCAAATTCATGTGAAATGTTGTTTCCGCCAACATTAATGATAACTGGTCATATATAAAATTAATACCTAGTTAGTATAATAATACTCCACTAACAAGAACAAACTATAAAACGCTTTACTGATTTAAATATCAGTTTTTCTACTTAAGAAAATCATACCCAACGAATAAAATGCAAAACTACAAAAAAACTTCAATCTCCAATTATTATCACAAATATATTTTTGCAACGAAGAAACGTATATGTGTGTGTACAGTATTCCATTAAAATTCGTAATTCTCAATGGTGACAACTGTTACAAGCATAAGCGAAAAGCAGCTGGTGGTGTACCATTCACGAAGCACTTGTTACAAAATATTTATTTGCAATCTCTCTGTCGCTCTGCCTTATCCAATGAACAGGTGCTGTTGTTATTTTACAACTGCTAATGTTCAAGCCTCTCTTATCATTACATATAAATGCATACAAATATTGTAGAGTGAAAGAGAATGTATATTCTCTTATTATGATAGAACTGAAATTTGGTTGGCCGTAACAATATCTGCGTACTGGTATAGGCATGCCTTCTTTAACATTGCTGCTATTTAAAAACACAAGTAATCGCTTAACAACTTGCAATATTCTGGCCCTCTTATATAATATTTATGATGTGGCAAATAAAACATTTGATGTTAGAAAATTTTCATTACAAGCATAAATATACCCCTAATATATACATATGTGCAAGGTATATAGGTGTATTGTATTTTTATGCCCATTTAGAACAATAGGTTGCACTACTACCACTAGTAGCTGCTAATATTATTTTTGTCATATGAATCTAATTGTTATTATTTTTATTTAATACTAGCGTTCAGACCTGTTCAACCTGATACCATCTCCTGCAATATTTCTAAAATAGCATTAATTTCCGTCCTACTTTCTTAAAACCGTCAAATCTTAAATATGCTTATGCGAAAATGTACTACATATGAATTATCTATAAACGTGCTATTCAAAAACATGAATTAATTAATAATTATATGATTAATAAAGCGCGGACCGTTTTGAGACATATAATCATATCATTCAGTACAATTTAATAAGTAGTAAAGAACCCGATTAAGAAGAAAAGGACGTTATTGTATAGTATATATAGGAGTATATTTTTTCCAACCCAACGGTTATTTGTATCACATAAAAGACTCGAGTTAAATATGGAGTTATATATGTATAAAAATGATCAAGATGATAAAACGAGTTGAAATCCGAGTGACTGTCTGTCCAAGCGATAATTTTTGTAAAATTTGAGATAGCTTAATAAAGCATTGTAAACGAGTTCATTTGTAAAAAAGTGAGAATGATTTAATAAACAGGCGAAATCGGACAACTGCCGAGCTTACAAAACGCTTTTAAACGAAAATCTATAAAGTGCCATAACTAAGCACTAAAATAAAAATACAATGGCTCAGGAAATCGCAGTAGCAAAGGGCACAAGTGGGCTAGTTTTTAGAAAAAATGGGCATGGTCTCGCCCTGTAAGGTGTTTCTTCTTCTTCTTAAATATTCAAGTTATAATATCCAGATTCGCTATTAACTAGTCACTTAAAGACCCCAATTAACGCTGTACAAAGTGGGAGAAATCGGATAATAACCCTGCCCATTTGACAGTTCTAATACAAATTACTAAAAGTGCGACAAATCTATAAATTAATGCGCCAGAAGCAGAAAATTTTATAACTGAGATGATACAACAGGATTTTATGGACGAACCATATCCACCAAAATCCATCTGATTCTTACACTTCTCAGTTATCAAATGAAGTACCAATGATTTCAACTACATATGAGCAAAGAATAATAAGACTTTGTTTATAATTTTACCATTTTTAGTTTATTCTTAAAAATCTATTTCGTCTCTCTCAAAATAATCCCCCTTGGCCCCAATACACTTCTGCCAACGTTATTTCCAATCTTTGAAACAATAAAAGTCAATTTCCGGACTAACATTCAGTGCGCGTAGCGATTCACGTTTATGTCTTGAATTGACTCAAAACGGGTTTTTCGGGGCAGTCGTTAGAGTTCACTGAATAGCCAGAAGCCACATGGAGGTAAATCAGGCGACTTCAGTCGTTGCGGCACGATATTCGTTGAAAATTTGGCGAAAAACTCCCGAAGAATCAATGTAGTATGGCTCCTTTGCCGAATAGCTTCGCGCAAACGACACAATACAAATAGAAGGAATCCTTGTTCCCCTTGGACCGTTTGGCCGATCGGAAGGAATTCACAGTGTACTACTCCACGCTTCGAGTCACCTTTGCCGCGACATTTGGCCACTGAATTATCTGTCATCGAATTATAAAATTATACTAAATTTGGTCGATAGTGGTGAGCATTATCATGCCCAGTTATGACCCCGGATCCTAAAAGGTCATCATGTATCATCCCTGGGGTAAAAAATAATGTCTCATATGACACGATTTTAATTCTATTTCCTGTACTGATTTATCTGACATTACTTTTTAGAAATTAAAAAGACTATATTTTCTCTTAATAAATATAATTGAAACGTCTTGTTTTAAATACTAGCTGTTAAATTCTCTCTTGCATTTCATGACTCGTTTTATTCCTCACGTAAGCTGATGCGCTTCTCGCGACGAGAGGAGTGCAATCGCTGGGTTATTATTATTAACATTTACCACGATCTCTTGGGCCAAATGACAGTTTTATGTCTTAATTTTGCGCTTAGTTATTGCACTTTATAGATGTTTGTTAATTGGCGTTTTGAATACGTGGCAGTGGTTCCGTAACGAGCATAACAGATAAATCTTTTCAGCACCTGAGCTCATATCAAAAATTCTTGAAATTGGATTATAGCTCCGCCCACTTCCCATAAAACGGTTCTGTTTAAAACTACTAAAATTGCAATTACCTTTTAATAATCTTGTTAGAAACACAAGATTTTGTACCCGAGGGGATTCCAAAAAGGTTTGTAGGAGCCGGCGTAAAATTAGAAGGTTTGGTTGACCTTATGACGTAGATATAGATAATAGTAATATTAGTTTAAAATTTAATATAAGTCTAAATATAAAAAAATGGTTTACGTGCTAGTCTAAGTGTAACATACTTTATGCCGAATATATTGCTCAATGTGGGAGCTAGCATATGAAGGTTGTGTTTATTAAATTGCTTAAAAATATATTAACGAGTATACCTAAACAATTTATTCTAGACCTTGGACCACGGTAGTTTCTTTGACATATGTATCACATATCTCAGCGGTTAGTGATTTTAATATAACTTTAGCTGACACAATGTAAAATATAGCAATAAAACTAAGTGCGTAAATAACCCATAATAATATATAACCTAATAAAATATATAGAGTGATTACAATTCATTCACGATTTCGTTGCAAATAAATGCTGAATGCTATCAAATCATTTTCATACCATTGCAACATGTTGTTACAGAGTATAAGAGTTTTGCTAACATAACTCTTATAATCTAAAATAAACGAGATAGGTATGGACTTATACTATATACGAACTAGCTTTGCCTGGCAGTGTTACCCGATAATTAATTGTGTATTAACAGTAAAAATAATGACTATTCACATTTTCAGGAGCAAAATAATTTAAGGTTTTTTTGTAAACTTCGAAATAAGTCATTAATAAAGTTACTTTCCCATCTAAGAACATTGCTAAATAGGCTGCGAGAGGTTATTATGCCGTTGGTCTCCGTTGGCATGCGACTTTTGAGTATGCAGTTCTGTTAACACTAAGTAAAGTTTCGGCCATTCCAAAGGACCCAGAAACCAGTGCAACCACTTTGCGTTTACAAAATTACGCCAGCAAGCTCAGTAAAGAAATTTTGTCGATGCCCCCTGGGGCGGACCTCCTTGCCCGCCCTACGGCCATACGGTGGATAACCATTTTCATTCGTTTGGATAATTTTTGTGTATTTTTCGTCCTTCATATAAAGGAGCGCATGTTTTAGTACGACGCATGGTCCATGAATTATGGTTTTAGTCACGGTTCCACATAACTTTTTATCTTCGTTTTGGTCATTTGGGCTGACATTTTCTGTCATATGACGAAGGAGGTGTACCTAGCTTTCAGAAAGCAACTTGCTCAAATTTAGAGCCATTCATCTATGATACATGTTCACTAAGAATTGAGATAGAGTGTCCTACAGCGTGAAAACACTTTTAAATTTATTTCACGGAGCAATATATGGAATAAGTAAAAATCTATGCAGGTTAGTTTTTATTTTGCGCACCTCTAGAACAACACATACCCACGTTTTCTTCACTCGATTGTTAGTTCTGTGAAAGATTTGATTTAGGCTTACGGGTCGTAATTAGGTATAAAAAAAAGTCTTAACAGGTAGGGAAGAGTTAAGTTCGGATGCAAACGAACATATTATATTATACTCTTGATATTTGCAAGAATCGAAGCCAGGGAAGTAGTTTAAGGTGTAAAGCAATCATATAGAGTAAAATCAAACGGATATTCGAAAATCCTTATATTATTTATATAGGGGTTAGGCCAAGTATTCGCTTAAATTTATCATTTTTACGCAAAACGCTATTCTGTTATGAGTAAAACACGTTCTCATATTTTCATTTGTAACATACAGACAAACCGCTATAAGAGAAGTATTATCACTTAATTTCATATATTTATTTGCGGATTGGGATGCATTTTTGTCTTTATCGTAGTAATACTGTAAAAATTTCTCTTTATTTTGCTCTATGTTAGTGACGCTATAACTCAAGAACGACTTAAAAGAAACGACAATAAATCAATCACGTGTTAGCGCGTGAAATGAGCTTTCCAAAAAGGTATAGCATGACCCGATGCGACGAATAAAACTAGAACTACGCGCTCTCAGCCCCAACTAGCGAAAATACCGCAAAACTTTTTTGACAATCTAATATTTATCACACACGGAGCGATATTTTCTATTACATTGATTAATTTTTAACGGATTTAACCAATTTTTCGTCTTCGTCATAAGGTGACAAACACTGAAGCGCAAAGTTACATCCCGTTATATTAATTGTTTCTTGATTTTTTTTCTGGAACCTAAAAAAATCAAGTGGAATTTAAGATTCTGCTATATGAAAACTAGACGTGGTTGTTTTCCGATTTCGTCTATTTTCACAATGTGACAAGCTCTCTCGGTGATAAAATTTAATGTCTCTGGCCTATTTAGTTATTGATTTATCGCGTTTTTTTAGTTTTTAACAGCGTTATCCTACGATGCCCTCCCAAACCCCCTCTTTCAAAACAAACAAAAAAATAAACAGGTACCCCTTGCTCCTACGAGCCACTGTACCAAATAGCAGCTTTATACCCTCATTTTGTGCCTAGTTATGGCATTTCATATTTTGTCGGTTAATGGTGATTTGTGGGCGTGGCAGAGGTCCAATTACACCCACATACTAACCCTATTTTGTTTTGTTGAGCTAAGAAACCCACATATCAAATTTCGTCGGCATATCTAAACTTTTACTCAAGTTACAGTTTGAACGATCGGACGGACGGGTAGACAGACAGTCAACCGGATTTCAACTTTTCTCGCTATCCTGATGAATTATTCAGTAAACATAACTATAATACTCTGTATCGACTGGTTGCAAGAGTATTAATAGCCCTACGTCTGCGTAACATTTTCCTTTCATGGGCAAATTAATTTTTCAGAAAAGGGAGAAGTCGCACGGTGCCATATTAGGTGAATAAGGGGAGTGGTTAATGGTTAACTTGTGATTTTTGCTCAAATATTCATTCACAGCGTCGAAGCGAATGTTGGATTCTGAGCAATTTTTGGTCGTCAGTCAATTTGTGTGGAACCAACCGTGCACACATCTTTCGTAAGCTCAAATGTTTGTGGTCAAAATGCGATAAATTGATGCTTTGGAGACATTCAATTCCATTTCCTTAGATTTCAATGATGATTTCAGCTATGTTTTGATCAATTCACGCACAGTTGCAATGGAATTTCCGGTGATCACGGATTTCATTGATTAAACGTCACTTATGTCCTCACGATCACTTTGAAAACGTTGAAACCACTCGTGCACTCTGTTACGGGATAGGCAATTATCGCCATAAACTTGTTTCATCAAATGAAACGTTTCAAAAAAGTTTTACCAATATTAAAACAGAATTTAWTGTTGGCTCTTTGTTCGAAGCTTATTTTCGCACCGATAACATGTACAAACTGACACGCAAAATGCAATAACTTCACTTCCAATCAATAAAATGTCATGCAATTTTTTAAACGTAGCAGATTCTAATGCACCAGTCGACATATAGATGGCGTCACCAKGGGACGCTACATTCAAAAAGTCCTGTTTACTTTGGAAAGTATCTTGTATATGCAAAATGTCCTATTTGTGTTCTTACTGGTACAAAGTAAACCTATAACCTGAAAAAAATTAGATAAAATGTTTAGAGTAAGTACAGTACATATACATATATAAGTTTAGTACAACAAAAATAAATTAAATTATTTGATGTTTTGAGAAAATTCCACGTGAAACTGTATTATCCGATGAGGATCGTGGATAGATTAAAGGAATGAGTCAACCTGCTATGAATGTTACCCTGTGCGAGGATCAGTGAGTAATTCTTTCAGAGAAAATTCATACATCATTCATGCACTAAAACAGCTGTTAGCGCGCAACAACATTAATTTTATAAAATATTTAAACTTAAAGAAACTACAACTCTAAGTATTAATTAAACTTTAATTGTACATTAAAATGCAACCCTATAGAAGTATGTCCCGCAATTTGTCTGTGCTAGCTCACCTATACCCTTTTGCGTTGGCTTATTCTCGTTTGATTCGCTGGCGGAGAGGTACATACACCTACAAGGAGCGCAATTATTTTTGCGAACGATCGAATTATTGAAGATAAAAAAGATACGAATCGGCTTAAAATAAGTGTTTTATTTTGCAAAATACCAACAACAGCCTTAGGCAAATAAATACCAATTTTAGCCATATTTTAATATGGCTTGTTGTCAATAAAACATCGCGTTAAATTTGTGAAAATGCAGATTTATAAGGGCCTAAGTTCGAGTGTAGCCGAACTATTTATATTTTGCAACATGCAAGAATTAAAGCCAGGGAAATACATCAAGGTGCGAAGCATCAAACAGAGAAACGGAATCTAATCAATTAGATTACCTTAGATGTATATTAACATGAAAGGCTATTATGTTATGCACACATAACCTCCGAACCACCGGAGCGAAACACGTGAAAATTTGCTTTGGTATACCTTGATTCCAGCAGAAAGTCTTAACTTTTTGCAAAATCACCGAATGGGCTGAAAATTTGTGAGGATGTAGCACTAAACTTCGGTACGGTCAAAGGCTACTTTTGGTCGTTTTATGTTAAAAGTCAGATCAACTCATATATTATATAAAAAAAAGATATTACAAACTTTAAGAATTTGAATAGTATTTYACTTTAAAACAAAAAAATAATGTCTCATAGATACTGATAGAGTACAGCCATTTTTGATCACATGCATATGTATGTCAACGGATTAGCTTCTAGTTGTTACTGACCAAGAAGGAGTTTAATTATAATTCAATTCTGCTAAGCGCAAAAACCTTCGGGAAGCATTGCAAAGACCAACTTTGTGTTTTCTCATGGCCACTTCTATCTGGGCTTTAGCYGTCCGTTTTGCGTAATTTTGAAGAAAACATAACCATATGATTAGACGTGGGCGTGAGATATGCTAACTTCTTCCTAGTCCTGCACTGTTATAATTCTTCCTTATYGGAGTAGACACCGCTTACACGYTATAGCCGAGTTTACACCAGCCCATCGTTCTTCCTTTTCGCTRTTTGGYTTCAATTTGACATTCCAAGCAAAGCAAGGTCCTTTTCCAYCTGGTCTTTCCAACGTAGTGGAGGTCTTCCTCTGCTCTCCCCGGCGGGTACTGCGACAAATACTTTCAGAGCTGCAGTGTTTTCGTTCATTTAAATGACATGATATAGCCAGTGTTGCCGCAGTCTTCTAATTCGCTGTACTATGTCAATGTCGTCATATATCTTGCCGTGGCCAATGCGAAAAGGACAATAAATCTGTGATAGAGTCATTCTCTTGAAAACCCGTACCGTCGACTCATCATATGTTGTCACCGTCCACGCATCATATAGCTGAACGGGAATAATGGAGACTCGTCGAGAGAAGACTTTAAATCTCAATTACCAAAAGTTAATCTGCTTTGGACATGGAGGCTGATATTGTTGTTGCTGTTAGTATTGGTTCCAAGATAGACGAAATTATCTACGAATTCGAAGTTATAATTGTTAACAGTGACGGGGGAATCGCGCTCCCTCCCACTATTTGTTTGATGACAGGAGATATGTCGTTTTACCCTTGTTCACTACCAGACCCATTTGAGTCCTTCCCGATCCTGACGCCACTTTTGATATTGCCAAATGTCAGTTTACTCACCCGGATTAATTTTGCGGGGATACCAAAGCAGACATCGCAGCACAAAGGCAGCTGCTTTCGTGTTGAAAAAAAAAATAGCTTTAAATCGACGAAGGGGTGGTGCGTGTCGATTTTTGTTTTCACGGTCAGCTGTTGATTTTCCAGCGATGTTGAGTAGGATTATCTTTCGGTAGTAATTGCTCGGGTAATTGCTATCCGAACTTTTTTATGGTCGGGCAGTGGAACGTCTGCTCCAACGTCAGGGAAATCGGGTTTACCAACTCATGGTGTTATGCTTTCACTGTCATTCAGCAAGCTGGAAAAGTGYTCCCTCCATATTTTTAGCTGCTCTGAGCATCAGTCGCTGGACCACCTTCGGTTACCGCGTATTTTTATAGAATTTTGGAATATTAACAATATCGGCAAGCTTGTAAAGCTCTTCGCATTCACGCTTTTCGGACTCTCTCAAATACCCCTTTCCGCACGTGTTGTGGCAGATTGTAAATTTGCGAGGTAGGCAGTGTGTTAACGTGCGTTTTTGCTGCTTAGATGTGGGTGCGTATCTTGGCTGCAATAAAATAGTCGTCCGAGTCGACGTCAGGAACTTCAAAACATGATCAATCTAGATGATGGCTTTTCGATCCGGAGACAGCCAGGTAAGTTGATAAGTTTTCCTATGATGGAATCTAGTATCATATTACGGGCCCCAGCGAAGTCGACCAGCCTCAACCCATTTGGGGAGGTTTCATCTTGGAGCCTGAATTCACCGCCAAAGATAACTTCTTTGGCTACCTTGGCGTTAAAGTCGCCTAGCACAGTTTTGACATCATGTCGAGCAACTCTCATATGTGCGCTCCAAGCGTTCATAGAAGACTTCTTTGGTCCTTTTCTTCCGTCGGAGCGTAGGCACAAATTAGCGATATGTTGGAAAAAGAATTTCGTCTTTTGTCTAGGCATTCATCCTCCGTGGCGAATGCGTCGTAATCCTTAATACGTTAGCCATGGTCGTAATGAAAGGGAAGTCACTCATCCAAGGCTATTGTTTGCTTTTCATTGGGGGCGAGCGGTTTCTCGGATTGAGGTATATATGTATATAATTCATACATTGACCGACATCCAAAGTAAGGTTTGTTAGAAAAACGAAAATTATTATACATACAAATGTAGTGTATGGGAGTTAACGGTAGAAATACTCAGTAAGGTATCTAACATAGTATCACAAATCATATGGAGTAAATTGGCTATGTGTCTGTTATATGAAATTATGCCCAATTTTAACCAAAGAGCTGTCTCATTTTCATTGAGTCACTATGAAATTCGAAAATCATTCCAAAGGGTATATAGGAGCTGATTGAAATATTGACCCGCTTCATCCTTTTTTGACACACCGAAATACTATTATCATAAAAGGTTTATCCTGAATTTCTATTATATATCTCACACAATCACCGATGTTAGTGGTAAAAAACAATCATAAGTACTGGGGTCCAAATATTCGGTTTCTAAGGGTTTAAACAGTTTTCGTTTCATTTAATGGTATTATTCGTGCAAAGTTTTATTGCGTTGTATAAATTGCTTGTTAATTTGTATGCCGAAAGGTGAAAGAATCAAATGATATTTAAAATTTTGTTATATAGGAATTAGGCGTAGTTGTTTTACGGTTTTGTTTATTTTCACACTGCTGCATTGGAATGTTCAATAATGTACCGAACTTTGTTGTAATCGTTCGAGCAGGTCGCAAGATATGTGATTTCACCTAAGATAGCGCGTTGCCGCACCTGTTGGCCCATTTTGGCCTTCTTCTTCTTTAAAGGCGCTTACGCGATTATAGCCGAGTCGTTTCTTCTTTTCCCAAGCGAAGCCAAGTCCTTTTCCGCCTGGTCTTTCCAACGGAGTGGAGGTCTTCCACGGTTTCAACCGGCGGGTATTGCGTCGAATATGTACTTTCAGAGCTGTAGTGTTTTTGAAGTACCTGTTGGCAAAAGTTACTCTGCGTTCGATTTCTAGGCTGTCATTCTTGTTGTTATTAACGCTCCAACTCTAACCTAGTCTCTCATAAAGCAGTCTAGTACCATGTAGGTGGTAATATTTAATGTGTCTGGAGTATTTAGGTGATGCACAGTGCTTTCAGCGCTTTAACCATAACAGTTTTTAACAGTACCGTTATGTGCGGAGTGAGCGGCGCTATGATCCCACTTTATTTATTTTCAAATTGTCGGTAAAGACTCTTATAGGTTTTATGTTGTGAAAATTCATTTTATCTTTTGTTTTTTTTTTTTTTGAACGGTTTAAGAGAAATGTACATTAAACATTGCGATCCTCTTTATTTTATTATAGTGCTTTGTTATGGTATTGTATAGGTTTTTCTTTAATGGTGTTTTGTGGGCGTGGGAGTTGTAAGACAGACAGGCACACGGATTCTGACTTGTCTCATTTTCCTGATCATTTAAATATACATATATGTAAATGGAGGATGGAGTCATGTGTAGAAGTTCACGCAAGTGAGGAAAGTT
>NW_017536596.1:325377-347938 GCF_001853355.1 Bactrocera latifrons
GATCGACCACAACACGTGCGGGATGGAATAGATACCGAGAGTTGAAGAGGGTAGCGAGACGCATTTGCAGACAGAAAAAGAAAGAGGCCGAAATGCGTGAGTACGAAGAGCTTGATAATGTGGCCGGAAAAACTGAGCCGGCTTACAGAAGGTTTCAAGACCAGAGCATACTCTTGTAGAACCTCCAAAGGWGATCTAGTCACCGATGCCCAGAGCATATTTAAATTATGGAGGGAMCACTTCTCCAGCCTGCTGAATGGCAGTAAACGCACAACGCCAGGAGAAAGCGAACCCGATTCCGCAATCGATGACGATGGAGCAGACGTTCCATTGCCCGAACATGAAGAAGTTCGAATAGCAATTACCCGCCTGAAGAACRACAAAACGGCGCGGGCTGATGGATTGCCGGCCGAGCTATTCACCCACGGCGGCGAAGAACTGATAAGGAGCATGCATCAGCTTCTTTGTCAAATATGGTCGGACGAAAGCATGCCCAAAGATTGGAATTTAAGTGTGCTATGCCCAATCCGAAAAAAAAGAAGACCCAACAATCTGCRCCAACTACTGTGGGATAAGCCTCCTCAACTGATTGGACCTTATCAGTGTGGCTTCAGACCTGGAAAATCAACAACCGACCAGATATTCACCATGCGCCAAATCTCGGAAAAGACCCCTGAAAGGAGAATCGACACTCACAATCTCTTCGCCGATTTCAAAGTTGCTTTCGACAGCATGAAAAGGAGCTGCCTTTATGCCGCGATATCTGAATTTGGCATCCCTGCAAAACTTATACGGCTGTGTAAACTGACGTTGAGCAACACCAAAAGCTCCGTCAGAATCGGGAAGGACCTCTCCGAGCCTTACGATACCAAACGAAGTTTCAGACAAAGCGATTCCTTATCATCAGACTTTTTCAACCTGCTTCTGGAGAAAATATTTCGAGCTGCAGAGCTGTATAGAGAAGGTACCATCTTCTATAAGAGCGTACATCTGCTGGCGTATACCGATGATACTGATATCATCGGCCTCAACACCCGCGCCGTTAGTTCTACTTTCTCCAGACTGGACAAGGAAGCAAAGCAAATGGAACTGGCAGCAAACGGGGGCTAGACGAAATATCTCCTGTCATCAAACAAACAATCGTCGCACTCGCGACTTGGCACTCACGTCATTGTTGACAGTCATAACTTTGAAGTTGTATATAATTCGTCTATCTTGGGACCAGCGGGCAATTGAGTAGGCAATTGAGAAGCAAAGTCCTCTCTCGACAAACAAAAACCAAACTCTATAAGTCACTCATAATTCCCGTCCTGCTAYATGGTGCCGAGGCTTGGATGATGTCAACAACGGATGAGTCGACGTTGCGAGTTTTCGAAAGAAAAGTTCTGCGAAAGATTTATGGTCCTTGTGCGTTAGCCACGGCGAATATCGCATCCAATGGAACGATGAGCTGTACGAGATACGACGACATTGACATAGTTCAGCGAATTAAAAGACAGCGGCTACGCTGGCTAGGTTATGTTGGACGGAAACACTCCAGCTCTGAAAGTATTCGATGCAGTAACAGCCGGGGGAAGCAGAGGAAGAGGAAGACCTCCACTGCGTTGGAAGGACCAAGTGGAGAAGAACCTGACTTCACTTGGGAAATCGAATTGGCGAGACGTAGCGAAAAGAAGAAACGACTGGCGCGCGGTTGTTAACTCGGCTATAATCGCGTAAGCGGTGACTACGCCAATCAAGAGAAAGAAGCTTATACACATAGTTTCTATACTCCTACCAGTTAGTTAGAGAAAATTTTGGCTGAGGCCAAGGTCTAAGGCTGTTCGTATAACTTTATTAGTACAAGAGAATGTTTAGTTCATAAGTCTGTACCTGCTGTCATAAGCGATCTATCTATATTTTTGACTACAGCAAAATCTATTTAGTCAGGTATTTTTTTAACACTGAGCACCAGGAGATATTATGTCCAGGTTGTTATGCTTATTCATAATAGTGTAGTACAGCTGTCGTCCTTTCGGATTAATAAGACGTGAGCACAAGTACGTGTGTTTTGGGTTGTAATCTTACTGAAAGAAGTGTTCCAAAAATTCCTTAACCCATATTCGGCCGCTGGTCGATTTTTCGACCATCAACTTTGGAGGTCCATATTTCTGAAGCTAAATGCTATTTTCGTGATTTGTTTTCAGAAAAATTAAATTCTGAATTTTATTAAAACATAAAGGATAGTTTTTTTCAGTTAAAACGTTAAATGAAAAATTTGGTAGAATCATAAAAAAATTAATTTTTTAAAGTGTTTTTGTTTAATTTAAAAAAATTGGGAAACAAAAAACATTGTTTTTATTTTTAGTTGTATACGAAGACAAGAGATCAACTTTTAATAATCAAAAGAAACTCAACTCCATATTAGNCTTTTAATAATCAAAAGAAACTCAACTCCATATTAGGTTTTTAACTTTTAAACCTACATACTCTTTGGTGGTCGAAAAATCGACCACTAGCCCGAAATCGTCAAGTAGGACAAAATTTTTTCAAGCATRATTTTTGTTATTATTAAGTAAAAGGCAAGTATGTATCTTCAAAATATCAAATATTAAATGGCCCTTGCTCTTTTAGTTTTTTCGAATTTTATACTTTTATTATTTTAAGTCTGGCATCACCTGTCCGCATGTAACCTTTTCGTCTCATATATTTGTCTCCCTCTGACTATCGTAACGTAAAATTTAAAAAGGGAGTTCCCCGAATTGATTCTGTTTGCTTTTGTTATTGCAAAAAGAAAGATTTCGAACTTGCGTAGTACAATAAAATCAATTGGTGAAGATAATGCCGACTCGTAAAGCAAAAAAATTAGTGAAATCATGGCCATTTGAATTAATGCTCTCAATAAAAAATGTATGCAGTTCGGAGTCTTTAGCCATATTCTTTCCGTAGACCAACAGATGATTCCATACTTTGGTCGAAACTCATGCAAAATGTTTATCAAAGGAAAACCGATTCGTTTTGGATTAAAGTCGTGGTGCTAATGTTCAGAAAGTGGATATTTATTTTCTAGTATACTATATGGAGGTGCAGCAACCCCTCACGATAAGAATATCGGTCTAGGAGCACAAACTGTTTTAGATTTGCTTGCTAACGTAACTGACCCCGACTGCCATATTATTTTCTTTGACAATTTTTTTTCATCCTATCATCTTATTGAATGAGCGTCGATTTTTTGCAACCGGTACTATACGTGAAAATAGGATGGCAAATTGGCCCTTGAGGAATTTAAAAAAAGAGAAACGCGGGGTATTTGACCAGCTACTCGATGGTCAACTAGAAATACTGACTGTACGGTGGAACGATAATGCTGTCGTCAATGTTATTACTAATAACTGCACAGCCGAACCAATGGTATATGCTAAAAGATATTGTCGGWAGCAAAAGAAAACTATCACCATTCCACAGCCCAAAGTAATACAGGAATATAATCACGGTATGGTTGGAGTGGATCTTCATGACAATGCTGTGGCCAACTATCGGATATGTATACGAGGAAAAAAATGGTGGTGGCCAATATGGATTAATGCTCTTGGCAACGCAATGGTCAATGCATGGAAGTTGCATTGTATGTTAGCAAAATTTCAAAAGACGAAACCACTTTCACAAATTGATTTTCGATCTGAAGTCACAAACCATTTGTTGACTTACGACAATAAGGAAGATTACAAGAATGGAGATGAAGATGAGGACTCTGGACATCCATCGAACCCCTCTCGGACAACGAAAAGGTACACGCCGTCATGAGAAGTCTTGAAAATAAATATCGGCGAGAGAAACATACTATTTTTACTTACAAAAAGTGTAACGTTTATTTACATACTAAATGTTTTGATGAATATCATCAAAATTTTTTTAATTTACGTCTATACAATATACATGTAATATATAAAAAAAATACATATCTTTTAAATAAAAGCAAATAATTTCAACTAAAATCATTAAATTTTTCTCAAAGAAAATAAAACAAAAAAAATATATTTTTTCATACTTGACGCTTTTTGGCCAGCGGTCGATTTTTCGACCAGTTCATATAAAGAAAAACGTTGGTCAAAAAAAATTTTTTTTTTCGTAATTTCAACTAAAATCATTAAATTTTTCTTAAAGAAAATAAAAGCAAAAAATATTTTTTTTTCATACTTGACGGTTTTTGGCCAGCGGTCGATTTTTCGACCAGTTCATATCAAGAAAACGGTTGGTAAAAAAAAATTTTTTTTTTTAATTATTCCTGATTATGATCATGACACCACCCCTTCGAAAGGAAATTAAAAACTTACTGTGATTTCATGTAGCGGCCGAAAATGGGTTAAATTCGCTTTCTGTAATTTCAAAACGAAGTGGACAGTATATAGCCGTAAGGTTTAAGTCACAACTCCGATTTTTTAGGAATATTTTTATAGGTTGTAACTGTGCTGTAGCATGAGATTCTAGAGCATTGTGGCTTAACCGATTTTCAAACAAGGCTGCCGTGCCACCACGCGCTTTCCTATCCGAATGATTTGTAACATAGAGTCTAGTAAGGGAATACTGAAATTATTTTTAGATAATGAGTTCGCTCATTTAATTAGTGATAATAATATTAATAAGTTTTGCAGCATTTGATTTTGTGATTTCATTCAATTTTGGATCATGCTTTGCATGGTAGACATAAATTGTGTCATACACTGTATAAGATTTAAGATCGTAGTTTTAACACTTCCACTTGGAGGATTTTGCAGCAGTTTTATTTGTACCTTGTTGCCTTTCACCATATTTGCATAGCTGCTTAGCATAGTATTATTCCTAAAAATAATAGGATTTGAACTTATATCTGAGATTCCTATAGTTTCATTACGGAGTGTTTGTAACATTTTCGTTGTGCTTGAATGCCTTGTGACAACATCGCTTTCACACCTTTATATTCAGGACAACCAGAGTTAGCAGCGTGATTTCCTCCACAATCACTGCATTTTTTATTTAATTCCTCTTTTCTAAGGATGCATAAATAACCACACGCCACTCAATTCAAGGAATGCCTACGGTTTTGCTGTTGAGGCTGCGAAGCAGTCATTATTGTTTGCACGGTTGTACGTTAGGGTGGATCGATTCCGGTCTTTTTCGATTCAGGAATTCTAATAGAGCGGAAAAGTTGCCTTAGTACTTCCTGATTCCAAAGCAGCTTTTTGTTTTGCGATCGGTTTGCATCTTCAAGCGGGCGTAGGACGAACCGTTCCCGAGATACGAGCGAAAATACGGCGCGCCACAGCGCAAGGTAAAAATCGGCTTGTGGCCACACTTCTTGACGTTGATTTCGCCGAGTGCTATCACTCACATTCATTCACCTACGCCAAAGGACACGTTCGGATAGGTCTCCACACAAATATTTTTTCATCGAGTTCCTTCACTCTTGTCGTTGATTTCGCCGAGTGCTATAACTAACATTCTCTCAACAGAACACAGAACTCAAAATGTATGTATCTAAATTCAATTTTAGTAAAGAGGTTACAGAAATAGTTGCAAAAAAGGTTGAAAATACTTTCAAAAAGTCATCTGTTCCGATAGTTTCACACACCAAAGCTGTACAAATGCTCACCACATACCATAAGAAATTTCTGACTCTTAAACAAATGTTTTTAAGGAGGCCAATAGGTTTGAGCTCTAAARAGACGGCTTTGTCTCTTCTGTCGGAAAATTATTTGACACCGCTGCTTGTAAATGCATTTGTTTTCCTTCTTGTCTTGATAGGAAAGGTCCTATCAATGAACAACCATTTCTCTTGGACAAGAGAACCAGAAGAATTGGTCGCATTGGAAGTGTTGATCTACCTCAAACAAAAAAGATTACAAAGAAAATTTAACGTAAAGAAAAGCTTTCAAAACGTCATTCAACATCAACACTTACCAGAAAAGTATCAGCTAGAACACGTGACCATTCAGATCAGCCAGACTCTCATACAGGCGACAACAATGTAGGTGCGTCGCACATAGATTCTTATAAAAACAATGCTGTTGATGAATTTTCCCTTCCATCCCCTAAAACCAAACAAAACACACTAGTATTAGAACACACTGCTTAAGCTACCCAAAGATTTGGAGTAAGTGATAGAGCAGCGGCCTTGATTGTTTCATCTGCTTTTCTGGATGCCAAAAAAATCAGGTTTGATAACAGAGGATCAGACTACCTTTGTCACTGACAAATGCACGATTAGTGGTTCAAAAAAAAGTGTTGGAGTTAAGCTCCAGACCACCGAAAGTATTGACTCTGTATATGGGCTGTATTTTGACGGCCGCAAGGTGAAAAGTACCACCGCTACACTGTCAAAGAGGAACATATGTCTCTTATAGCGGAACCTGGTTTTCATTACTTTGGCGACGTCACCTCTCCTTCCGGGTTAGCTGAGGATGAGACGCAAGCTATATGGCAACATTTACAAGACAAYTCAGTTGATGTGGAACATCTAGAAGTTGTCGGTGCTGACGGCACCAACACGAACACAGGTTGGAAAGGTGGAATCATTTGGAAACTAGAAGAAAGAATAGGTAGGGCATTACAGTGGGTTGTTTGTCTCCTACATTTCAACGAGCTTCCATTTCGTGCTCTTTTCGAATACATAGATGGTGTCTCAAAGAGTCCAAATACATTCTCTGGCGACATAGGTAAACTGCTCCCTGATTGTGAGAAGTTGCCTGTTGTCAAATTTGAAAGTTTTCCATCCTGCCAATTACCTTCTGAGGTCGTTAATCCGACCCAACTTATCTCTATAAAATATCAGCCCAAGCTTATCTCTATAAAATATCAGAAGCTGGTATTTCCGGTCAATGTTCCTCAGATTCAGCGTCGATGCATCCAGGTAACATGTGCAAATCTCGCTGGCTCACCTGTGCAAATAGAATTCTGAGAWTATACATTTCTACTGACAAACCAACAAAGGAAATAAAGATTTTGGTCAAGTACATAYTTACAGTTTACTCACCTTTGTGGTTCTCTATAAGATTCAACAGTTCAATCAAAGATGGCTCGCGCCATCTCTATGCTGCAATTCAATGGTCGAGATACTTACCTGMTAAACTGCGCAAGGTTGTCGATTCATCCATTCAACAGAATACTTTCTTTGCTCTTCCAGAAGACGTTGTCCTTAGTACAATGACCGACGAACGGATAGAAGTCAGAAAGTTGACCGTCTTCTGGCAGCCAGAGAAGCAGAGTCTGCCACTGTAAATGGAAGGGTTAGATGTGATAAAGTGCCAAAGCTGAATTTCAAAGCTAATAATTATTACGATATGATTATCTGGAAGACTATTAGCTTGACTGTTCCTGTGGCAGTCGAGAGAACCGTCAAAGTGGTGACAGAGCCTTCTTCTAAAGTTATAGGCCCCCAATCTCGTGATCGTTTTATACGCCCTACACTGAATTCTAGGCAACAAGTGCCAAGGTTTAGTACGAAATCTGATTTTATCAAAAATTTGACACAGATTCAGACTAAAACAAGCCTGACATATGGTTGGTTTGTTGGGTTGGGCTTGGGAGGAACCCGAAGAGCAGCCACCTCCACGCGGTGGGTTCTGGTGACCCTCTGGTTAGCTGAGAGCTGCAACAATTTTCACCTTGCGCTGTGGCGCGCCGCATTTTCGCTCGTATTTTGGGAACGGTTCGTCCTGCGGCCATGATCAAATATCCCATTTCGGTAGCAAATGACGTGACAAATAACTTTTGTTTTATACATTTTGCCATGAGATGCATATTTCAGGCGCTAGGTAGACAATTTCACGGTTTTAGGCGATTTTCTGAAATTTTAAGGCCGGAGTTGGGGTTGAAGATGCAAGCCGATCTAAAAAAAAAAGAGTTGCATTGGAATTAGGAAGTACTAAGGCAACTTTTCTGCACTATTAGAAATCCCGAATCGAAAAAAGTCCGGAATCGACATACTCTATTGTACATATCACCTAGAACTAATCGAGATAGATTAGGGTTATATACACAGTATATTATATGTATAAATAACAGTTTTATATCTTAATTAATTACTTAGTTATGGCCTTTATAGGTTTTCGGTTAATGGGGATTTGTGGACGTGGCAGTCTTACGCTCGAATTTTGTTTTTTGTATTAAGGAACTTGTATATTAAGTTTCACTAAGATATCATAATTTTTACTCAAGTTACAACTTGCAAAGACGTATGGACAGACAGACAGTCAACCGGATTTCAACTTTCTCGTCATTCTGATCATTTATATATGTATATATCTCGATTAGTTTTAGGTGATACGTACAACTATAAAGGTGAACAAAACTAAAATAATTTGTAGCAACTGGTTGTAAGGGTATAAAAATAATACTTACTGATCAATATATGCGGCACAAAACTTGTTGCAATAATGAGAAGTATTACAAAAAATAAATGATAGTATGGGGTAATACTGACTCGATTTTATTTATTTTAATCAATACAACAAGCTAACAAAATGTTCACAGAATTTCATCAAAGTTCCTAACACACCAATCATAAGCGGTAAAGTAAGAGGGCTGTTTGGAAATCCTGATATTTATTATTAAGGAGTATAAAACGATCGAATAAAAGAAGACCCGTGGACTTGTGCTCTGTCAGTCGGTCCCTTTTGTTAGTTTGTTATGGTGTCCTCATCTGTGTTGTATTCATGATGTGGTGATATTTGTGTGCGCGTGATGCGGAATGTAAGAATTGGTGTGTGATGAAGATGTGGTGTGTAATGAAGATGTGGTTTGTAAATGAGTGTTATACTGTGAGGAGGGGTCAACGGCTCGCTTAGCCATCCCGTCCCGCTAAGTTGACTATTTAGCTTAATAGTCGCTGCAGCTATTGTAGCGCTGCCACAATGCTGATAAGATCATAGATCGACGTCGTAGTGATCCGGGCTATTGCCGCCGAATCGATAGTGCAATCCGTTGGTGTACGGCACGAGTTGCGGGTTGAAGTCGAGTTGCCCGGCTGCGATGTATGGGTGGCCGATTGACGTCGTGTATCGAGCTGTGATGAAGCAGCGAATCTGACACAGACCCCTGGACTCACACTCTTGAATCCAAGGAGTGGAGGATGCGGTATAAATGTCAACCAAGCCGTTGGAACTGCTGCGACAGGTGAGTAGTTACCGCCTCTCTAATATAGGTGAGTGATTAAAATCCAGGCGCGACGAACCCAAAGTGAGCGTCTTTTTGGTCAGCGTCTGTTCACCCTGCTAGGTGCGACTGTAAATAAGACCGGTCCATACCGGGGCGCACTGGGAGTCCCTTGAAGTATCACCAGCTGTTTTCACTGGTAGTGTGAAGAGGGTGATGTGAGTCAGCTCTACCGAAGTATCAGCCACGATGTGAATTAGTAATCATCCTCTTTGCTTTGGTCAGGAAGTGTACATTGGGCGCAGAATTATTAGACTGCTTTGCTCCGGGCTACCGCCGGTTCGTCCGAGTTTTCGGGAAACTCCAATGCATCAGGACAGCACACCGATATTGAAAGAAGGACAGTCGCAACGCGATCATATGTATAAACTGGGAGAAATGATACAAAAGCTAACGGATATGATAACTCCGCCACAGCGCTCTATCAAAAATGCCAAACAGTTCCCAAGCGCAATATCGAAGCTCTGCAAACGTGCACAAAATGGCCATATTAGACAACGGGAATCTAACATAGGTAGAAGCGAAGCTACGGAACAGATGACTGCTGAAGTCACACCAAAAAGACCACGGGATGACAAGCCAATAAAACGAAGAACCCCACCAAAAGGACTAAAACATCTCATGACGAACTAATTAGGAAAGCAGGGGAAAGCAGAAATTGCGGAAGAGGAGAAATTATACCAGAAGGAAAACACTGTACCACGCCGAGGATCAGAAGAAATTGTCATCGCAAAAACCGGAGACATGTCTTACTTGGCAAAAATACCTTAAGGAGTAAAAATACAGCTAAAGGCGAATAGTGTATTAAAAGCATCAGACCAGCATATGCAGGTACTCAAAAAGCAACCATAAGCCTTCACGCGCAGGAAGCAAAACATTTACTAACAGCACAAAAGATTAAAATCGGCTGGACAATCTGCAGAATCTGGGAAAAACATATGGCGAAAGCTTGCAGAAATTTGGAAGACAGGAGCAAGTGCTGTATTCAAAGCGGAGAGGAGGGTAATTTCGCCAAAGATTGTGTTGACAATCCTCTTTCAAGGCGTGTAAAAAGAATGGAAGAACAAACGCAGACCATCAAATAGGAAGCCAGAAATGCCCCTTATATACAGGACCACTCCAAAAGCGGAGAAGGTGAAAATACTACAAATAAACCTGAACCACTGACGCAAAACTTATAAATAAATATAATAGACGTTGCATTAATCTGTCAACAGAATAAAAATAAAGATTCTGGCAAGGCATACTATACAAGAACCAAAATGTGGGGGATTTATTTCTGCATCTGCTATACCTGTGCCCAAAAAATAAGGTGACATTGTATTTATTTTGAAAATTCTTTACTTATTCTTCCAAATCAATTTCATCCCCTTCAAACTAATCCCCACTACATGTTGTACATTATGCCAACGAATTTTCCAATCTTCGAAACACTGATTGTAGTCACTTTTCGGGATGGCCTTCAGTTCCGTCTTCGCTGCGGCTTGAATATCGTATAAAAACGTTGTCCCCGGAGCGGTCTTTTGAGCTTGGTGAACAGCCAGTAGTCGCACGGGGCCAGATCAGGTGAATACGGTGGTTGCGGAACAATATGGGTTGAGTTTTCGGCGAAATGATCATTTAATGCAAATTCTTTGCTCAGCAAATTTCGACACCGCAAAAAACGAAAAACTCACTTTTAGCAGCTCACAAAACGACACGTATCTTAAACACTAACAAATCTTTTGACATGAAATTTGACATAAATGTGACTGACTGTACTACCAACCTAAAAAACAATGATTCTCCTAATCTTTCGACGCGCGCAGTTTAAATTCAAATGTCACCTTATTTTTTGGGAACAGAGTACTTATACCACATGTTGAATATGAAACAAGTAAGAAAGGGCTAAGTTCGGGTGTCAGCGAACATTTTATACTCTCGTATGATAATCGAGATTTCAGGCGTGGTTGTGAACCGATTTCACCCATATTTGGTACATGTCATCAGGGTGTTAAGAAAATATTACATACCGAATTTCATTGAAATCATTCGAGTACTTCCTGAGGTATGGTTTTTGGTCCATAAGTGGGCGACGCCACGCCCATTTTCAATTTTTAAAAAAGCCTGAATGCAGCTTCCTTCTGACATTTCTTCAGTAAAATTTAGTGTTTCTGACGTTTTTTGTTAGTCGGTTAACGCACTTTTAGTGATTTACAACATAACCATTGTATGGGTGGTGGGCGTGGTTATTATCCGATTTCTTCCATTTTTGAACTGTATATGGAAGTGCCTAAAAGAAACGACTGTGTATAGTTTGGTTGACATAGCTATAGTAGTTTTCGAGATATGTCCTAATCCCATCCTTTGTGCCAAAATTCACTTTAATATTTTTATTTATGGCTTAGTTATGACACTTTATAGGTTTTCGGTTTTCGCCATTTTGTGGGCGTGGCAGTGGGCCGATTTTGCCCATCTTCGAACTTAACCTTCTTATGGAGCCAAGAAATACGTGTACCAGTTTCATCATGATATCTCAATTTTACTCAAGTTACAGCTTGCACGGAGGGGCGGACAGACATCCGGATTTCAACTCTACTCGTCACCCTGATCACTTTGGTATATATAACCCTATATCTCTTTTAGTTTTAGGACTTACAAACAACCGTTATGTGAACAAAACCATAATACTCTCTTTAGCAACTTTGTTGCGAGAGTATACAAATACTTGACGAATTGTTGAAAAATGCGATGACAATTATACCTAATATAATTGCAGGTGGCTTTAATGCCTGGGCTCTAGAATGGGGAAGGAAAAATACAAATTTGGGAGGTAGTGTATGACTTAAAGCATTTCCTGTTCTAGACGTAGTACTGCTTAATACAGGATGACAAAACACCTTTCGGAAAAATGGAGTAGCTCCATTACCGTTATTATTTGTTCTCGCAAACCCTTTTTCGCCTATTGCTCCGTCCCCGGTGGTGCAATTTATTTAACCTACCTAGGTCAAATACTTTAGCCCCTAGAGCGTTTTCAAGGTTAAAAAAAGTGATTTTTCTCAAATTGTTATATTTTTTTATGAACGCTATTGCCAAGCCCCTGGTGGAGATAGACGAGAGGTTGAGAACTTTTCTGAAAGCCCCAGGCGTAAACTAACTCGCAAAATGGTTTTGATCCCCCCGGCCCCTTACCCCCCAACTGTAATGAAAAAAGGGGGGACATGGTGAAAACTGTACTTATCCTTGTTTTTGTGATAACTACTCACCTCTTAAATTTTTTTTTTGCAAATGGCCGCCAAGAAGTAAAGTATATTCTCGCAACCCCTTTTTCGCCTATTGCCCGGTCCACGGTCGAGCGAATGGTACACTTGCGGAAAGGTCTTCGAATTACCTAACCGGTGCAATTTATTTGATGTACCTAGGTCAAATACTTTAGCTGATAGAGCGTTTTCAAGGTTAAAAAAAAAGAGTGATTTTTCTCAAATTTTTGCATTTTTTTGTGAACGCTATTGCAAGTATGTATCGATAGATTGGCGGATATGTGATACTTTAGGTATAAGTGACCACCTGGCTATAATGATAAGTATCTACAAGTGTAAGAAACAGTAAAATGTTTCCATCGAAAAGGTGCAGTCCGAGAGGTGGGTAATTGAAACCCTAGATGAGGAACTTTTTAAGTTAGTGCTGGATGAAAACATAAACTTAAGTAAAGACATAGACCAACAGGCTAGGTTGTTGGTACTCCACATTAGCAACGCCTGTGATGCCGCTATGAATAAAAAGAGAACAATGGCAAAGAGAAAGCCTGCTTATTGGTGGAATCGTGAACTATTTGCTGTACATCATACAAAGCTATTTGGCTGATAGGATCCTGCTCTACGACACTGACGAAGGGCCAAAAAAGTAAAGGATAACGGGTGGTGTGCCATAAAACTCAGTGCTAGGCCCACTCCTTTGAAATACACTATATGATGGAATAGTGGGCCTCCCTCTACCGAAAGAAGTGCAAATAATTGGATACGAATATGATATTGCGGTGCCAAATACAAATTATACGTAGTGATACTGTACTGAAGATAAATCGAACTTGCTGGCCAAAAAACGGGAGCAGCACTTAAATCTACTAGAAAAACACTGGAAATTATTTCGCTTAAGATAGATCTACACAACAATCCAGCACAGTCCGCTGTGAAATACCTTGATGTAACGATTGATGCGAGACTCAACTACAAAATGCATGATGAAAAAGCGGCGCATGTAAACATGGCCTTATAATGGCAAACATAGGTGAGCGGAAACAGAGCAGGAGAACTCTTCTGGTCAAGGTCAGTCAGTTAATTGAAATCTATGCGGCATTAATATCTATCAGCATTAATACATAAAACATATGCAGGAGTATCACAATCGGTGTTCCGGTCCTCCAGACATAATGGCATGACATGGATGCTTCAAGGAGTACTTGCATAAGTACGGGTACGAGGAGGGAGTAGTTCCCTCTTTCTGTGGAAGCAATAACGAGAACGCAGAACGCATATTTTTCCACTGTCGGAAATGTACAAATGAGGTACTACCGTTGGAAAAGGAAGTATCTGACCTGTAGAACTCGAGGAAGAGCAGAACAGCAAAGAAGGAGTGAATCTAGAGCAACGAATAGCGCTTTAGTGACGTGAGCCCAAGCTAAGCTTTTCCTGCGATGAAATGCCCAACGGCAGAGGTAGGTGCACCGTTTCGCAAAGAAAAAAAAACAAAAAACAAAAAAACGTATTACTTTGTGGGAGTGATAAGACACTTAAGTCTCCTCTATGCACGGACTGACGGACACCTATTCTGCTCTATTTTTCTAAGTTTTGTCATGAATGAAGCTGCCGTTTCACTGACAGTTTTTCAGTCCTCAGTGGACTGCCATATAAGGGTCATCAAATTTTCCTCCGTAAACCTATGTCCACTTAGTATTTGGTTTAAGTGGAAATCCAGGTTCCCTTGTCGTCTGTCGATCCAGGAATGGATATCCGCTATGAGTCTGTAGATCCGCCGTCCTTTAAGTGAGGTTTGCCACCGCTGCTGCCATATAGTTAAGCTTTTCACTCTCTCTTCTCTTATGGCTCCTATAGTTGGCTCTGATAATTTGTTCACTCGCTCGTATTCCTCACAATGGATGTCAATGAATGATGCCCTTGGCTATTAATGCAGCGCTGTCACTTGAAATTATTTGGAAAGCACTGATAACTCTTAGCGCCGGCAGCCGGTGCACAGCCGGCTGGAACGCATACAGCCTTTATTTGCCATCATTCTTGATAAGCCATTCAGGATTTTATTCGCTTTACCTGCAGTGTATTTTAAGTGATCCTTAAATTTTAGCATTCAGTCTTCTTTTACTCCCATCTCGCTCTCCCCTATGGTGAGAGCTATACTTTCTCCAATTTTTCTTGTACTGAGGAAAACCATTGGCGCAGACACATTGAATTCGCTCCCAGTTTACGAATTCAGTTCGAGACTTAGCATAGGAAATAATGTGGTGTTTTTGAAACATAGTTTCGATGACATTTGTCATAAAGGATGTGCTTTTGGGTCTTTGTCCCTTGTTTTTGAACTTCGACTTACAAATTTTGTATGCTGTTCCCCAGGGGTCTTCGTTTGCTTCCTCATAGAGTTGATGGCAATTCTGACAGTACCAGTGTGCCTGGGCAACTTGCAGTCGTTGTAGTGGTCGTAGACCTCTACGGGTCTTACAATTGTGCAGACGATGTGGACGTCGATATAAGGGATATCTTATACCATACCCTTCCGAGGTAAGTGATGATCGGTCGCCATCCAGAGGACAGTTAGCGTTGCTATCACTAGCGTATCTTCTTTTTCTTCTTTACTGGCGTAGGCACCACTTACGCCATTAAAAACAGCGCGCATTCTTCTTTTCGCTACGTGGCGCTAATTAGATATTCCAAGCGAGGCCAAGTTCTTCTCCATCTGGGCCTTCTAACGGAGTGGAGGGTTTCACCTGCTTCCACCGGCGGTTACTGCGTCGGATACTTTTAGAGCTGGAGTGTTTTCGTTCATTCGGACAACATGACCTAGCCAGCGTAGCTTTTAGTTGGCTGAACTATGTCAATGTCGTGCCCAAAAATAAGGTGCGCACGTCAAAGGATTTGGAGAATAATTTTTTTTTAGGTTGGCAGTACTGTCTGTCACATTTATGTCAAATTTCATGTCAAAATATGCGGTATTCGGTATAGCAGGACGAGAATAATGAGTGACTTATAGAGTTTGGTTTTCGTTCGTCGAGAGAGGGCTTTACTTTTCAATTGCCTACTCAGTTCGAAGTAGCACCAGTTGGTAAGAGTTATCCTGCGTAGGATTTCCAGGCTGACGTTGTTGATGGTGTTTATACTGGTTACTAGATAAGCGAAATTATCTACGACTTCAAAATTATGACTGTCAACAGTGACGTGAGAGCCAAGCTGCGAGTGCGGCGACTGTTTGCTGGGTGACAGAAGATATTTCGTCTTGCCCTTGTCCAATGCCAGACACATTTGTTTTGCTTTCTTGTCTAGTCTGGAGAAAGCAGAACTAACGGCGAGGCTGTTGAGGACGATGATATCAATATAATCGGCATACGTCAGCAGCTGTACGCTCTTATAGAAGATGGTACCTTCTCTATTAAGTTCTGCAGCTCGAACTATTTTCTCCAGAAGCAGGTTGAAGAAGTCGCACGATAGGGAGTCGCCTTGTCGGAAACCCAGTTTTGCGGGGATACCAAATTCAGACGTCGTGGCATAAAGGCAACTCCTTTTCCTGCTCTCAAAAGCAGCTTTGAAATCGATAAAGTGGTTGTGTGTGTCGCTCCTCCTTTCACGGGACTTTTCCAAAATTGGGCTTATGGTTAATATATGGACCTTATCAGTCTTCGCCGCCGTGTTTAAATCCATCGGGACCGCCGCGTTGTTGTTCTTCAGGCAGGTAATTGCTATTCGAACTTCTCTGCTCCATCGCCATCGATTGGGAAATCGGGTTCGCCTTCTCATGTCATTGTACTTTCCCTGCCGTTCAGCAGACTGGATAAGTGTTCCCTCCATAATTAAGCATGCTCAGGGCATTCATTATACCGGGTTGTTGATGAGGGCTCTCAGAAAGCATTAGCGCAAGCTAAGCAGAGTCTACACCGGATGTAACATTGAAGTCTCCGATTCCGGGTCGAACAGCAGAAGGTAAAATAGATACAAAAGTAAGCATTCATCCTCCGCCAATTATAATATCGGAAATTTTTAACCAACCCTTGATGCGTTTCATGATTAACGCAGATGCAAAAAAAATCTTATGCAATCAAGTTCACTTTCCCAAGTTCCTGTAAAATAAATCTTTCAGATAGTTCCGACTGCAGAATACTTACAAGGAAATTAAAGGGCTCAAAAATTCATTGGTACTCGTACAAATCGCGTATATCACGTAATGGTAAAAGACCTTCATCACTGAATTAAGCCTGAAAGTATTATCACAGACCTTCAAAAGCTTAAACCCTTGCTTTTACGAAAGTTTTAAGCAAGTTTCAATATAAAATAAAAAATCCGTTGAATATGTTTATTGTATGGTTTGAATCTACAGAGAGCATTAAGAAAACTTACGAAATCAAACATATTCTGAATTCTGTCGTCGAATTCCAGCCCATCAAGCCATCGAATCTTGTGCCGCAGTGTAAATCTTGTCAGGTGTTCGGTCACACTAGAAACTATTGTTGTAAACCACCAAGGTGTGTAAAGTGCGTCGGAAATCATACAACACTAAGCTGCACAAAACCTGCCGAACTACCGCCAAAATGCTGCAACCGTAGTCAAAATCACCCTGCGAACTACAGTTAATGTGAATTAGCAAAGCAACTTCAAAAAATTAAAAACGCGACTGAGAAACATAAAGAGCATAAACATGAACCAAAACGCTTAAGCCAATCTGGAAAGTCCTCATTTGCTAGTATAACTAAAGGTACAAAAGTTCAACAACATATGTCTGAAAATCAAACAAACACGAATGCCACTGGCTATATTAGTGGTAATTTTTCGTTAATTTTCAACAAGCTTAATAAGCCAGAAGAGCAAAATAGACTTCCCCACGAACGTCTTAATAAACTAGAGCGACAGCACAACGAAAATAAGGTGCAAAAATTAAACCGATGAAAATTATGAATGCAAATGTCTTGCTGAAACGTAGTAAAGAAATATAGATATTACTCCTTGTTGAAAAAATAAATATTTGTATTTTTTTTTGTCAGAAACTCATTTCACAAATGAGACTTTTGTCAGATTCAAAAACTACAAGACGTATTGCTAGAACCACCCAAATAACAATGCGAGAGGGGGAGTACCATAATTATCAGAGGTAATATTCCCCACTACGAAGAATTTAATATAAGTGTCCCAGAATTATAAACTACGACCACATCGGTTGAATCTAGTTTCTCGAAAATAAGTTTTACCGCGATATATAGCCCACCTAGACACCATATCAAAGTGGACTTGTACACAGAACTTATATTAAAACACTGTGTGAAAATCATCAAAACACTGACAATGGGATCCAAGAGTTACGACACCGAAGGGGAGAGAGCTATTTAAAACTTCTATGGCAACTACTAGCAAGCTAAGCAAGCTAACTTACTGACCTTCCGACACAAGGAAATTACGTGACTTGATCGACTTTTTCATCACTCGACAAAGTGGCCAAGACCTTCATTTCTATTGAAAATGGATTGGATTTAAATTCGGACCACTCGCCAGTATATCTAATCCTAAATGGCCATCTAAAAGAAATCGTCATACCACTTTATCTTTCTAATTAATTAAAAATGACGCTGTTTTTAAGACAAGTTCAAGTGCTTCACAACTTCCAATCGAACTGCAACTCAAAATAATGCTGTATCGGTTGGGATCTTCCGGCGATGGACAATCTGTTCGCAAAGTGGCATCCTTATTTGGTGTGGGTGATGGAGGCACTATTAAAAATGTAACGCAACGCAATGAAAGAGAAAGACTGGAAATTATGTCCGCAACTGCGAAAGAAATGCCAGGGTGTGTGGGTTACATCGATGGTTCCGAAATAAAATTCGCTGAAGCACCAGTTATGCAGCATGAAATTTACTATTCGCGTAAACGTCAATATTCTGTAAAACTACAAGCGATTTGTGACTATAAGTTGCGCATAAGACAGGTGACGATTGGTTACCCAGGCAGTGTATATGACGCCAAAATATTTTCAAATTGTTCACTAGCAAAGCATATGGAACGATTCTTGTAGACATCACAGTAGGTCCCGGGAGATAGTGCCTATCCACTGATGCCATATTTAATAATGCCCTTCCGGCAAAACAGTGTTGAACATAGAAAAAAAGAAAGGTATTTATTCAATGCGTATTGTTCCAAATACCGTGTACGAATTGAGAATTGTTTTGGTCTTTTGAAAGAGAAATTCGGTAGTTTAAAGGAGCTTAAAATTAGAATGCTTTCAACGTCAATTAAGAAGGAATACAATGACAGGATTATGGTGTGTTGTATTCTTCACAACATGTTAATATATATATTCGATATAGATAATGAAAACAGCAATGAAGTTTTGATGCCTCAATTTCCTTTATCATCAGAAAATAATATGAGAAATTGCTTGCTTCGTTATATACAAAATTAAAATATTTAATACTTATACATATATGTATATGCATTTGTTTTTTAATCATACAAGTTAATAAAAATGCATAATTATTTTGCTTAATTATAATCCAACTATATTTTTTATTTTGGTTCTTTTATTTTGGGTTAGGTATATTTATCAATTAATCTTCGTATTCTTCAAAAGGCACTAACTGTTAATATAACAACTAAACTTCTAACATAAAAACTTCATTTAAAACATAAAAAACACATAATAATAAAAACAAATTCATAACAGAAGTGAACTAAAAATGTTGTGCATTGTGAAATTATTTATATTTTATCCTAAGCTCTTCCATTGCCAACCTCTCCTGCATTTGTAATTTCATTTTTTCAATTTCTAATTTGTCATTAATTTCTCTTTGTTTTTAATTCTAATTCTTTTTCTTTTAACTCTAATTCTTTTTCTTTGATTGACATTTCCCTTTCCGTTGCTGCAACATCCATCTTAAGCTTTTGCTTTCTTATTTCTGCTATCTCGCCATGAACCTGCAAAATATCTGACAAGGCAGTTTTGGAATATATTCCTTTCTGCCTTCGAGTGCACACATTGTCGTCCAACGCAGGACTTTGTAATTCAACTGAACTGAACTTCAACTGAACTGCCCGCTTCAACCACACATTCTGTTTCCGATGGACTTGTAGAATCGCTTTCTAACAGCGTCACCAACTGTCTTCCACTACTGCAGAACAATTTAATCTGCTGCCGAAAATATCGTCCAACTCTTCATAGAAAGAATTTTTTTAAAGTATCTATAGAAAAAAATAATGGTCACAATTAAAAAAAAAAAAAAGAGATTTCCTTAAAAGGATTTGCTTTTTATTGTGTCGCCTTCGATACTTCCTGCGAATGTCGACCCTTCCCACTCCTTTGCTTTGTTATAATTAGTGCTCATATTGCGTACTTTTGCGCGCAGTACTCTGCATCCTACCGTCAGCTGCGCGTCTTCGATGAAAAGACCATAAAAGCTTTGAGCCGTTGGTTTCTTAAAAAAAAAATTATTTGACTTTGTTTCGTTTTTTTAAATTAAAATGACATACCTCGAAACTTCTATTTTCCATTAGGAACTTCCATTCCACTTATGTACCGGGTTAAAACGGCGTCGTTTTGGTTTACACTGCAATAAAATCATTTGCAACCACATAAACAATAATATTTTCATACTTCACTTATATTCAACTTAATTTATCTGAATATCGTGGTTTTCTTCCATATTAATATCGAAATTTATTAAATTTATTAATTTCAAACACTTAAACGCCAATAATAAGAAAGTAAACAAATACAGCTTATGGAATAGCGAACTCAAGAAACTTACCACGCAGTGTTGTATTTGCAAACAAATACAGCTGATAGAATAGCGAACTCAAGAAACATACTACGCAGTGTTGTATCAGTCATATTTTAATTTTGCATGTGAAACAACAACAATGTTGGTATGACAGTTCTAAAAAAATATGACAATATGACACACTATGACACCTTGTGAATACCCTAATTAAGAAATTAACGCCAAGTATACCAATTATTTGCTTTGGAAAGCTGTAAAAATGCTAGGAAACCAATATTTTCGAATACACCCCTCAGAAAGCCAAAAGGATTCTAGGCCAAAAGCGACTAAGAAAAAGGGGAAGTGTTTTGAAAGAAACTCACTAAACGTTTAGTCCTATTCTGTTCCATTGAATTTTACCGCACCAATTAAAAAAGTGGGAAATATAGTTAAAAGTAGATTTAAACCAAGAAAAGGTCCTGGCTTCGACTTGGCGACAGCTAAGGTACTGAAATATTTAACGCGAAAGGAATTTAGGAAAACTTACATCGATAATAAACGCTTGCTTAAATCGTAGATACGTTCTATTGCCATGGAAGATATCTGAAATCATTTTGGTATAAAAACCAGGAAAAAGCGCACAGGAAGCATCATCATGTCATCCAATCTTTCTGTTGCCTATTTTGTCCAAACTACTTGAAGTTGTCATTATAAGAAGACTTCAGACCAGAATTGAAAAAAGGACCTTATACCAATTCATCAATTTGGATTGAGATCGCGACATTCCACAATCCAACAGGTTCAACGAATGATGAGCATAATCGAAGATGCGGTGGAAGAAAGCTCAATTGCATAGCTGTTTTTCTTGACGTATCCCAGACGTTCGAAAGATTATTTCACCATGGCTTACTTCATAAATTAAGACTTCACTTTCCACAATATCTAACCGATCTAGTTGATTCTTCCCTGAGCAAACGTTACTTCAGAATCAAGCTGGGACAATCATATACTATGTTACAGCTAATAAAAATAGGTGTACCCCGAATAAGCGTCTTGAAACCACTCTTATACATTTTGTTTAATAGCGATATGACTACGCCGCCAAAAAGCACAGTCGCCACATTTGCAGATGATACCTGCATCATTACTACTGGTAAAAATGTAGTAGAGTCGTCGAACAGAATGCAGTCTTCAATCAACCTAATTTTAGAATGGACAACAATACTCTCAACGAGTTGAGGTCTATACATATAATCGACAAAGAAAAGTAGTAGACCTAAAACTAAAATACAACAAAATAAATTGGTTAATCTACAAGAAATCACCCCTAACAACCTCAAATAAAATTTTAGTCTACAATCAAACGTTAAAGCCCATTTGGACATACGGAAATCAATTATGGGGATGCGCTGCATCGTTGTACATGAATCGAAATGGTGCAAAGATTCCAAAGAAAATTGTGGGAAAAATTGCAAATGATCCGTGGTATATACATACCTAATTCAGATCTACATCGTGATCTTCACATAAAAATGGTTCGGGAAGTCATTCCCGAAACAGCATCGAAACAACGCTGAAGCCCGACAACTAGGAGAGACTAGACACAGCAGGCGCAGATTGAAAATAACAAAGTCCCATGACCTTCTAAGCAAATAACAAATATTATAATATTTAGTTTTTAATACAAGGTTTAGTTTTTGAAAAAAAAGCTTCTTAATAGAGCTTTTATTGTTTTACCTTACAAGCTATGAAAAATATTGCTTGTTAGTACATTTGCCACTAGTTGCAATTCGAATAAAATTTAAAACCATATCTTGTTACGTTTCAATAAAAAAAAAAATAATACAAAATTTATTAGTTATCCGCTGGTTAGCGGAGGTCAACGGCCTATCCCCCTATCTTTTATGTATTCGTCTTTCCATCGACGGCTGAAATTATGATGGATAATTTTAATTCTTTCCCATAGATTTAATATTTATAGCGACTCCACGCCTGGCTCAGTAAAGGCCAGAATGGGTGCTCCTTTTAGAAAATGCCGGGAGTTAAGGGGGTGAAATCTGAGGGGTCTTGCGAGAGTACTGTGAGTAGCTGTGAATTGAGAAAGGCTTCAATTCGATTTAATAGCTCTGGCTAGATGAGTATCAGCCTTCCCCCTTCTGTCCGTCACCACATCTTATATGCAACATTGGACAAAAGGACAGACAACATGAAAAAAACATGCTCTGGCGATTCGACATCCATCCGATCAACGCAATTTTTTCTGGCGAACGTTTACCATTTGTGCGAACTTAAAATATTTTGTACCTTTTGTGCAAATTGAAGATTGTACCTTTTTTTTCCATTTCTTGCGAACATCTCGTTTAAAAAATTAAAGATTTTTATACATTATATACTGATATTGTGAATAAATAATCCGAAAGTTTACATTTGCTTGCGAACCTCTTGGGTCAATTT
>NW_017536596.1:348289-349518 GCF_001853355.1 Bactrocera latifrons
AAAAAAACCGAAAGGGTCAGTGACAGCAGTACAAAATGCTTGTTATACAAAAGCATAAAATAGAGAATAGATATCTCACTTAATAAAAGAAAACAAAAACAAAAAAAAAACTAAACGGGTTCGTGCCCTAAATAGAAATAACTAGAACTAACTAAAAAACAAACACAATTACAATAATTTATACGGGCGCGAGTTCTAACCAGAATCAAAAAAGGAAAAAAAGATCAGATAAGAGAAAGGCGGAATAAACAGCTGGCATCCAACCAAGAGGAGGAACTGGACAACACTCACACCCACACTCACTTCTGCTTGTACAACCCAAAAACCCCTAAGGGAAATCAAAGTGAGTCGTATCGTTTCCATTTTTGGATTTTATGTATATATGTATGTATGTTTGCTAGTAACTACGGTTGTATACAAAACCGTTTAAGCAACATCTTATTTAAACGGATTTCAAATACTTTTTATACGGTATAAATTAAAAAACCGATATTAAAAGCCAAAAAGAAAGTGAGCAAAATTTGGTATTATACTTATCTTCGGTTATGCTAAAAAGATAATATTATCGCAGTATTCAAGTATTTACTTGTAAATTTTCCGGCAATACTTCTTCTGCTTCTTAAAGCAGTAAGCTGGATTGCTCAAAGGAAAATAGGCGCAATAAAAATTATAACGCAAACATCAAAGAGAGAGAGAATAAACATACCTACATATGTATATACATACATTTATATAAATATCACGGTTAATATACATTAACACACATACGATAAATTATTTATATACATACATACATATGGCATACATGCGGTCATAGTTATACAAGTATATACAAACTACCAAACATATATCCTACACACAGGATATAATTAGTACCTTAAAAAGTTATAATAAAAACTTTAAATTTAAATTCCTTTTTAAATTTATTTCACAAAAATCCATGGTATTTGACAAAAATAAACTGTGCGGCAATTTAAAACAAATTATATTATAACAATTTTTCTGGTAAAAAAATACAGGTTTATATAAATAAATCATATATGTATATTAGAGGTATATGAAACATACAACATATATTCACAGTCCTAAAGGCAAGCAAATTTAATAAAATACCTCTCTCTTGATGAAAAAGAACAAGAGAAGTGCAAATAGCACGGAAGCATAAGTACAAGCACATAAAATCGCACATACATACATATATACAAAAGGTCACATACGTACAGGGCATA
>NW_017536596.1:350053-351812 GCF_001853355.1 Bactrocera latifrons
CAGTTCGCATTAAGTGATGACAATTTCAATTTGGTTTGGGAAGCTCTAAAAGCTAGATACGAAAACAAAAGAATATTGGTCGACAAGCAAGTAACGATACTCATGAACTTGCCGAAAATTCAAAAAGAAACCAGTGAAGAATTCATAAAACTAGAATCCACTGTTTCAAATTGTTTGTCGGTTCTAACGACACAAAATATTCCCCCAGATAGCTGGGACCCTATTCTGGTAAACATATGCACCGCAGCATTACCAGAAAAATCATTACTTCTATGGGAGCAATCGGTCTCATCAAGAAGAGACTGCCCAACGTGGCAGCAAATGAAAGATTTCTTAACTGCCCAATATGAAATTGCGGAAAGGGTTGATAAAAAAAACAGTTAGAACTAAAAACGTTCAACCCGACTGAAACAGAAGCTTCAATAGACCCCAAGTCAATAACAATAACAATTTAAATAGAAGCTTTTTCAAAGCACAATCGTTCACATCTGAACAGAACAAATATACGTCATGCGAACTATGTACAGGAGGGCATAAACTCAAAACTAGCGAGAAGTTTAAAAAATTAAATATAAACGAAAGGAACAACTTTGTCAGGTCAAAAAGACTCTGTACAAACTGCTTGTCCCACGGGCGCACTCATACTAATTGCGAAAGCAAATTGAACTGCGTATATTGTCATAAAAGACATCATTCCATGTTACATTACAACATGTCTCCCAATACACCTCAAAGTAACGCATTCTCAAGAAAAGCCACGGGTTTAGTTGCAACAGCGACTCCCGAAACACAAAATCTCGAAATTTGCCAAGAGACACCATGCTGCTCAAAGGCATTAAAAACTCAAACGCTACACAGCGAAAATCATAGCAGAGTACTACTACCCACAGTAGTTGTCTCCATTGAACATCGCGGAGAACTGTTCAAACTAAGAGCTCTAATAGACCAAGGATCGCAACCGATTCCCACGACAGCCGGTTCTACGTACCGCAATTGACTCGGATTTCATCCGACCATGGGCTGTCATTTCGGCGATCTAACCCCGTTTGGATCGGTGAGTGTTAATTTGTGTGTGTCGTCACTGGAGCAACGCCTTGCAGAAGGATTACTCCGTATCCTCCTGACCCGTGCTGGCATTGAGTCCAACCCGGGCCCGGAAGAATTATTCTGCTGCGTTTGCGCGAAAAGGCTCCATCCAAACTCCACCTCGGTCAGGTGCAACACATGCAATGGATGGAGCCATCTTAAGACCTGCTCAGGCTTTAAGACCCATAGGGAGTGGACCACGCGTTACGTGGCCCCATGTTGCCTACGCAATACTGCGACGCTAGCCTCTACGGCTGTGCAATCAGCACATAGTTCGCGTCCTGCGCCGCCACCCAACTCGAGTGGCCAACAGAGGACCTCCACGGTCCCCCGGAGCTCAACTAGGCAACATAGCTCCCAATTTGACTTGTCCAATGGCAACGGACTCCAGAGCAAGATCGAGGAGATAGTTGCACTTATGAATCGGGAGCGCGTATCGATAGCTGCGGTCCAAGAAACCAAGCTAAACTGCCACTCAGACCTCCTGAGTTGTGCCGGTTTCAACGTCATACGTAAAGATCGCGAGCGAGATGGCCTAGGCTTCATATTGCACAACACCGTGCAGTATCGTCTAATCGATGAAGACATCGACCGCAGGGATACTACCCTAGAATGTCAGGGCATAGCTATCCGGTCAGGCGATGTCGAGCTCGAAATATTTAATATATACATC
>NW_017536596.1:356262-373825 GCF_001853355.1 Bactrocera latifrons
TCTTTGCATGCCCAACCAACCCCACCCATCTAACACCCCTTTCCCTTTGGTCCGACCCCGTCGAAACAGCACATTTCCTGGGCCTCCCGTTAGATGACATCGACGACAACACTGATAACCCTCACCATCCCAACGGGGACTGATAATCGTATAACAACAACAACAACATCATTATAAAACTGCCAACAAAACATGCCAACTATGAAATTACGGGAATGGGCGGACGAGTAGTACAATACTCAAGTAAAATCTGCTCCATTACTCTCATTTCCCTCCAAGCGGATAAGCGCATTCAAGCAAATGCTATTGTCTTACCGCAACTAACAAACATGCTTCCAAGCTATCAAATAAATAGCAAGCATTGGGATAAAATTTCACACCTGACTCTAGCAGATCCCAACTGCAACACGCCAGCTCAAATAGACATCCTAATAGGCAGAGACCTTATACCGCAAATCATATTAGAAGGTTTTGAAAAAATTTCGAAAACACTACTGGCGCAAAATACCATTTTCGGATTGGTCCTAAGTGGACTAGTTGCGGAACCAGTCATAGCAATGACATCTCAAGTTGAGGAAATCTCAAACGAGTATCTCAATTCACAATGGGAAAATTTTGGGAGATAGAAGAACTAACCCCCATTTCAATTACAACACCTGAAGATCAGTATTGTGAAGACTTTTACAAAGCCACAACTACTAGATCAGATAATGGTCGGTATGTCGTACGACTACCTCGAAAACAACAATTTGCTGACACACTCGCCTTAGGTCACTCTCGCACCTCTGCAATACAACAGTTTCTAAGTATGGAGAAAAACCTACTTAGAAAAGGTGAGCTTAAACAAGATTATGATGGTGTCTTAGAAGAATACCTCCATTTAAATCACATGGAGGAAGTAAGCCCATGCGAAAAAATCATAAAAGGCAAATATTACTCATTCTACTTGCCACATCATGCAGTAGTAAAGCCTGACAAAAAAACAACAAAAGTCAGAGTTGTCTTCAATGGCTCAAGAACCACTAGCTCGGGGAATTCCTTAAATGACATTCTATTTACGGGACCTACACTCCAACCAGATCTAATGCTCCTCATATTGAACTGGCGTATATACAAATACGTAGAGATGTAGAGAAAATGTATCGACAAATAGTCGTACATAAAGATGATCAAGATTTTCAGCGAATTATTTTCCGAAAATCTGCCAATAGTCCACTACGCGACTTTAAATTAAAAACAGTAACCTTTGGTGTAAACTGTGCTCCATACTTAGCCATTCGTACACTCCACGAACTGGCAGAAGACACAAAGTCAGAATTTCCTCTGGCAACACAAGTGCTCAAAACACAGACGTATGTAGACGATGTCCTGTCTGGAAGCCACAGTCTTCCAATAGCATACGATACCTTGTCACAGGTAATAAATGTCCTCAATACCGCAGGGTTTCCTTTAAGAAAGATTACAGCCAACCACCCAAATATTTTAAAAAATATTCCTAAAGACCATTTGTTGGACTAATTTCCTTATATTTGAAAAGTAAAGTACAACAAAAACACTGGGCATACAATGGAATGCGATATCTGACCAGTTTTCATATACCACAGAGTCAATATCCGTATTATCCGCCATCAAAAAGAGACAAATTTTGTCCTCTGTGGCGAAACTTTTCTACCCCGCAGGATGGCTTTCGCCAATTATGATACAAGCGAAAATCCTGATCCAAGAATTATGGCTAGACGGAACTGTCTGGGACGAACAAGTGAAGCCTCTTCGCTTAGAAAAATGATCCCAGTTTCCTAATAACCTAAAAGACATTTCGCATATACAAATTCCACGGTGGGTAAACTACTCCCCCGAATACAAAGTGGAACAACACGGTTTCTGCGAGGCCTCTGAAAATGCATATTGTGCCACTATTTATGTGCGCACACAAAGCGATATTGCAACCATAAGCCACCTACTGGCGGCAAAAGCAAAAGTCGCAGCCCCAAAAAACGATAAGTCTACCACGACTTGAACTCTGTGGTGCTCTGCTACTAGCAAAGCTAGCTTCAATGGTGCAGACCCACTTAAATATGGCGAAATACAGACTATATTTATGATCCGATTCCACATGCGTGGAAAACTTATATTTCTAACCGATTATCTGATATACTTGACCTAGTAGGATCAGCCACTTGGCGACACGTAGCCAGTGCTGACAATCCTGCTGATCTAGGTACAAGAGGATGCAAACCTCTGCATCTCGCCACCTCCACCCTCTGGTGGAATGGCCCCCGATGGTTAACAGAATCTCCCGATTCTTGGCCACAATCGCCCATGCGCAACATACTTGCCCCAAGTCGTAAAATCGACACTTATCATGCAACACTGGATGACACTGACATCCTTGAACGATTTTCATCGTTCCCCCGAGCCCTCCGGGTAGTTGCCTATATGCTCAAGTTTTTAGAGCGGCTTAAACTTRAAGBTAAAGGAGCAACTTATCTCCATTGYGATAAATTGACGCACCAAGACTTACAAAAAGCAAAGGTCGCTCTTATCGCATCAACGCAAACGCGCTACTTCAGCCGCGATATATAATTACTAAGAGAATCGAAGCCTATTGATAAAAAGAGCTCACTCTTAGATCTAAACCCATTTCTAGATACGAAGAGTTTACTTCGTGCGAATGGTCGGCTTGCTAATTCAAGCCTAACGTACAATGAACGCCACCCGATAATCATACCAGAGAGGTGTCCGTTTGCCACTTTATTTATTAGATATATCCACATACTAATGCTCCACGCCGAACATCGCCTCATGCAACAGATGGTCCGCCAAATATATGAAAAAACCAGAGTATTTTTAATTTAACTGAATTATTTTTGGCTGTGTTTAGTTTTTGTTTATTAATTATACTAAGTTAAACTCTTATAATATAAGCCTTGAATTCTGTAATACAACTTTTTATTGTTGCATTAAAGATTGCGTTGTTATAAACACTTTAATATTGGTAGAACCGCTGTTTACTTATTTTTGACGCTCACGGTATGTGTGCTAAATGTGTATGCTTCCGCACCACACTATGCTGCACCGCGTCACCAGTCCCGAGACCGGGCGACACTCTGCCCCACGCAACCGCGGGGGCAAAAGACGTTCCAAACGGCAGCAATCGCGAAGGCCAACAACCCCTCAGGACGACTCGCGTCCGCGACATCACCACAACGCGACACGGCGGCACCGTACTAGGCCACCGACCCGCCGTCCAACCGGTCTCAGCAACGTGGTAGCCACGCTGCAACAACTCCAGCGGTTACTAGGCTAAATATTCGCCTAGGGGGGCCAGGATGGCTAGATGAGTACCCCCATCTGCCCGTCACCACATCTTATATGCAACATTGGTTATTCTCATTATTCACCACGGTCTCACACACACACAATGACATCACATACCATCACGTACTTTCGCCGAACAAAGTTACAAAAGGACAGACAGCATGAAAAAAATGCTCTGGCGATTCGACATCCATCCGATCAACACAATTTTGGCGAACGTTTACCATTTTTGCGAACTTAAAATATTTTGTACCTTTTGCGCAAATTGAAGATTGTACCTTTTTTCCATTTCTTGCGAACATCTCGTTTAAAAAATTAAAGATTTTTATACATTATATACTGATATTGTGAATAAATAAATCCGAAAGTTTACATTTTCTTGCGAACGTCTTGGGTCGATTTGGAAAAAATACTTGTACTTTATACGTTTCAATTTTGGAAAAAATATACGGTGAGTGCGGAAAAAGTGGTACATACAAATAAACAAGCTCTTCATAATGGATTTTGTAATTCCCAACTACCCGTTTGAAGTGGGATTTGAAGCTTTTCACAGCTGATTCGCATAAGCCCCCCATATGAGGAGCGCTTGAGAGGTGTAATTTTTTACGATGTCAACTGACAATTGTTTTAGGAAATCCACAAACTGCTTTTCATTTTCGTTGAGCTCCAATGATTGTTTTGCAATTATCGCTCATGATTTTTTATGGGAATTATTATGGGGTGGCGTTCATTGTATGTTAGGGTCGAATTAGTAAGCCGACCATTGGCATGAAGCAGACCTTTCGTGTCTAGAAATGGATTTATCAATCGACTGCGGCTCTCTTAGAATTGATATATCGCGGCTGAAGTAGCACACTTGAGAATATGTTATTAGTGCGACCGTTGCATTTTATAACTCTACGTGCATCGTGGGGAATTAGGTGATCCCTTGACTTTGGTTTTGAGTTGCTCTATAAATTTGAACATGTAAGCAATTACTCTGAGGGCTCGGGGAAACGTTTAAACTCATTCAAGGATATCGGAATCGTAAAGTAATTTATGGAAGGTGGCGGTTTTTCTTCTGGGGCGATTATATTGCGCATGGGTAATTGTGGCCAAGAATCAGGAGATTCTGTTAACCATCGGGGGCCATTGCACCAGAGGATGGTGGCAGGATTGTCTGCACTGGCTACATATCGCCAAGTAGCTGATCCCACTAGGTCACGATTTTAAAAGACGTTCGAATGGAAGTGTACGTCTTCCATGCATGTGTGTGGTAGTACGATTTCGGAATCGAACCACAACATAATTTGCATTTTGTAATGTTTAAATGCATTTGCACCATGGCTACTAATTTGGAGACGCACTACACATGGCTCAAGTCGTGGTAGAAAATGAACCACTGTTGCTTTTGCGCACATACATATATAGAGTTGCGCTCAGAGGCGTCACAGAAGCCATGTAATTCGACTTTGTGTTCGGGGGAATAGTTTACCCACCGTGGTATTTGTATCTCAGAAATGTCATTCAGATTACTGGCAACCTGGGACCACTTTTATAAACGATGTGGTTTCAGTTGTTCGTCTCAGTCAGTTCCTTCTAGCCATAATTCTTGTATCAGAATTGGCGAAAGCCATCCTGCCAGGTCGAAAAGTTTAGCCAACGAGGATAAAATTTGCATCTTTGTTATAGCGGATATCACGGATATTGATTCAGTCGTGTATAAGAACAAGTCCGATATCGCATTACAATGAATGCTTGGATTTTTTCCCCTGGGTTTAATTCCTCCTAAATGGAGGTATTCTTCTATTAGACCATCATATTCTGATTTGAGTTCACCTTTCTTAATAGGATTCTTTCTATACTTAGAAACTGCTCTATTGCAGAGGTGCGAGAGTGACCTAAGGAGAGTGTGTTAGGACATTGCTGCTTAAGTGATATTAGTATGACGTACCGACCATTTTCGGATCTAGTAGTTGTGGCTTTGTAAAAGTCGTCACAATACTAATTTTCAGGGGTTGTGACTGAGATGGGAGGGAGTTCTTCTAATTCCCAAAATTTTCTCAATTGTGAAATGAGGGACTCGTTTGAGTTTCCTCAACTTGAGTTGTCATTGATGTGACTGGTTCCATAACTAGTCCACTTAGAATCCAACCGAAAATAGTAAATAGTTTGAGATTTTCTCTTTTGATATTTGCGCTGTTTGGGTATAAGCTGGTATAATTTGTTATATGCGACATTGAATGATGCCTTTTATGGCAGTATACAAAATTAGATTTGCTTTCGCAATCTTTAAGCGCATGCGCATGTGACAAGCAGTTGGTACAAAGCCTTTGAATTTTTACGAAATATTAATTTTTTTTGGAATTTCTCGTAAGATTTGATTTTGTGCCTACTTTTACACAGTTCGCATGACGTTGCTGATATGTGTCAGATGTGAACATTTTAAATATGTTTAGACAAGCTTCTATTTAAATTATTGTTGTTACCAGCTCAGAGTCTGTTGAAGCTTTTATGGAGGTCATTTTGAACGTTTTTCGTTCTGACTAGTTTTTTAGCTACCATTTCGGCAATTTCATATTGGGTAGTAAGATATTCTTTCATTTGCTGCGACGTTGGGCACTTTCTTCGCAATGAGAGCGATTGATCCAAAAAAAGGAAAGATTTTTCTGGTAATGCAGCTGTGCATATATTTGCCAGAATTGGGTCCCTATTATCTGTTTCGATAAAACCCACAAATAATTTGAAACAGTGGATTGAGGCTTTATGGAATTCTTCTCTTTTTTCTTTCAGAATTTTTGGTAAATTCTTTAATATCGTCATTTGTTTGTCGAACAAAATTCTTTCGTGTTCGTAACGTGGTTTCAGAGATTCCCAAACAAAATTGAACTTTTCGTCATTAAGAGCGAACTGTTTGACTATTACGCCTGCTTGGCCTTTGGTTTTGTATCTGAGATGAAAAAATTTCTGCGGTTGTGATAATTTAGGATGGTTTATCAGAGAACGTGAATTATAGGGAAGGTTCAATTGCGGACAGGCGTGTCAAGAGCTATGCATTTTTTATTAGTGGATTTCGGCTCGGAAGGAGAAATTGTGATAGAAATGAGAGAACAGAGCTGAGCATTGAATGCAAATTATACTCCAAATATGCATTGCTATTACAGACGTATGTTGGCCTTTTGGCTTATACTTTTATACGTTTACATGCAATCATATCAATTGATATATGTATATACTAATATAATTTTGCGAATGTTTGTAAATGCATGGAAAATTGATAGTATTATAATTAATTATGAAATTCTCCAAAGAATATTTGTTGTTCACGTGTAAACAAAAGGTTTTTTTTAAATATATATATATATATATTATGTATATACAAATATGCTACATATAGTATACGATATTCTATAAAAACTTAATACATATATTACAATAAAAATATATGAATGTAAATCATACCTTTTATCATTCAAAACTTTAATACGCATCTATCCTGCAGATATGTACGTAAGTACGATTCAAATTCAAATCAAGATATTATCATTTATCAGTAATATAATATGTGCGCGCTGCTCTATATCTACATACATACATATAGTAGTGTGTATGTGTGTATGACATTCCCACAAAAATAATGTATATAAGTTAAGATAACCAAGGCAAATATAATGTTTACCACACTGGTTAACGAACTTAAGTAGCCAGGTCAAATCCTTCGCTTTACCTAAGGGTTAAGATCCTGTAAAAAATTATAAATCAAAAATTATAAAATGATGCGCGGCCTGTGTGCGTGGCATTCGCTGATTAGCCAGTATCACAAAAATACAACAAAACGGCCTCTTAGTAACAGCCGGATGTTCCCGCCAAAACAGGCGTCCTACCAAAGCAACAACACACCTCACCATTTCGAGTCATTGCGCGAAGCAATCAATGATTCGACCATAGCAACAGTTGAGTTTGGCCGCCTTAAACTACTCTACCTAACAACAACTCCTAAGTTCGACTGGGCACGAGTAAAATAACAACAACGCTGAGAAGAGGCTGAGCTTAGGCTAAGAGTAATGAAACCAAATTGTAAAAATTTAATTAGTAATCAGCAATAAAACGAGCAACATCGCCATAAGTAAAAACTTGCATTCTAATTAATTTATGCAACATAAATACTTATCTGCGTACAATTGTAATTATGTTGCCCCTAAAAAATACAAATATTGTTCTACAAAACCAACAATCGTCTCAAACATCATCACAAATCAATATGGCAGCCAAATGCCGACGTCAAAATGGTAGTTATAATAAATTATAGAACGACAAAATTTTAATTTATGAACGCATACGCACTTTCATAAAGCAAAATCGATTCATTCATAGAAACAAACTCCATTACATCTCCCTCATTTGTATGAGAAGGGAAATATCGCAACCCTGCAACAATAAATATTCAAATATATTAGAATAAAATTGACAACATAGTTTATTTGTCGATTTTCAAGTAAAGAAATTTTTTCAAGAAAATATTCAATTTTCCTCTGATTTGGGCGTACAGTAGGGTGGGTCGGTTCCGGACTTTTTTCCATTCCGGATTTCTAATAGTGCGGAAAAGTTGCCTTAGCACTTCCTGATTCCAATGCAACTTTTTGTTTTGAGATCGGATTGCATCTTCAACCCCAACTCCGGCATTGAAATTTCGGAAGTACGCATCTCATGGCAAAATGTATAAAACAAAAGTTATTTGTCAGCTCATTTGCTTCCGAGATTCGAAATTCCCACTGCGCAAGATGAAAATTGTTGCAGCTCTCAGGTAACCTGTATTGGTCACCCAGAACCCACCGCGTGGAGATGGCTGCTCTTCGGGTTCCTCCCAAGCCCAACCCAAGCAACCCAATGTCAGGCTTGTTTTAGTCTGAATCTGTGTGAAATTTATTGATAAAATCATACTTACCTGCTAAACTGCGCACGCTTGTCGATTCATCCATTCAACAGAATGCTTTATTTGCTCTTCCAGAAAACATTCTCCTTAGTATTATGACTGACGAAGGGGTAGAAGTCAGAAAGTTGGCCCTTGAAGGTCTTCTGGCAGCCAGGGAAGCAGAGTCTTACACTGTAAATGGAAGGATTAGATGAAATAAAGTGCCAATACTTATATTATGTATGTGCTTTGATTTCAAATATATTGAGAATATCTATGAATTATGTACATAGCCGTTTGCGCATTTTTTATAGTAGGAGGAAGCATCGAATGCCGGAGTGGGGGACTTTAATCCGCTAGACTTAACCTACTTCTAACACCTATTCTGCTGTAGCTGTTTTAGCATTGTCGTAATGGAAACTGCCGCTTCGCGAACTGCTTTCCACTTCGCAGAGGACTGACACATAGGTGCAGCCAAACTTTCGACCGTTAAACTACCACCTATTGTTGTTTCTAACTTTTCCCTTATATTTAGAAACCGAGGACAAGGGAAAAACACGTTGTCAGAGTCTTCTATTGACTCCGTAGACATCAAACAATAAGGACTGACGTCATTTTATAAATTTGTATAGATAGCCTCTGAAGCACCCATGCCCGTTTAAGATTTGGGTCAGGTGGAAATCCAGGTCCCCATGTTGTCTATTTATCCACGTATGGATGTCGGGTATAACCCTCGGGTCCATAGTCTTTTAGTTGAGGTTTGACACTGTTGCTGCCATATAATTGGTGCTAATAGCTCATATAATCTCGTAAACTGCTTCGCTGGAAATAGTTCGGAAAGCACTTGTTACTCTTATTGCTATGAGTCTATGCACCGCATTTATTGGTTTGGCATAGACTTTTATATTTAGTGCCAGATCTCATCGCTTTTGCGATTAGAAGTCGGTGGCTGGAACGTACACAGCCCCTATTTGCCATCATTCTTGATAGGGAATTATAAATTATATTTTCTTCATTTTCTACGTTTGAGTGCTGCTTGAATTTCAGTTTGGTGTCCATTATTACCCCTAAATAGTTCAACTATGTTTGTGAAGTAATCACAAACTCTCCTACAGTGAGAGTTATTTTTCCCCCAACTTGTCTGGTGCTTATGACCCATACCTCTGTTTTGTGCTCAGCCGAACCGGCAAACTCATGGAAGAAAACCATTGGCGCAGGCCATTTATGCCTACATCACATTTATTTTGGAGGTCTTCGAGCTACTGCTACCACAATAAGGTCGTCCGCATATGTGAATAGCTTAACGTTTTTCGGCTGCGGAATTCTTAGCACCTCATCATACACAGAACCTTGTGGTACTCAACGTGAAATAGGGTAGCTCTTGATGCCTCCTATTTTCAAAATAACTCAACGATATTTATGAGGTACTGAGGGGCGCGTACCAACCTCCAGATCGATCATGTTGTGATAGACGGAAGATACGTCTCCAGTCTTTTATATGTGCGTTCGCTCCGAGTCCTAACAAAGAGGTGAAGCACTACCATGTTGCAGTCAAGATTCACATTAGCCTCTGTGCAGCAAAGAACGCACGTGAACAAACACAAAGGAAAGCTCGTCGTCGAAAAGCTGCAATCACAACAGATAGCCGAACCATTTTCTACTCGACTCTCAATCCTGCTCTATGAGAGCACTCGTCAACAACTTGATATAAGGGAACTATGGAACGGCATTTCAAGCTCCTTACGTACAGCTTCAACCGAAACCATTGGTTTTCGGGGAATGCGAAAGAACAGCTGGTACGCCGAAGAGTGTCGTGTTGGAGAGGAAAGAAAACAGACTGCCTACCTCGATCGACCACAACACGTGCGGGATGGGATAGATACCGAGAGTTGAAGAGGGAAGCGAGACGCATTTACAGACATAAAAAGAAAGAGGCCGACATGCTTGAAGAGCTTGATAAGCTTGCCGACAGCGGTAATGCTCGAAAATTCTACGAAAAGATGCGGCGGCTAACTGAAGGTTTCAAGACCGGAGCATAGTTAAATTATGCACGAAGCACTTCTCCAGCCTGCTTGAAGAAGGCGAACCCGATTCCCCAGTCGATACCGATGAAGAAGACGTTCCATTGCCTGACCATGAAGAAGTTCGAATAGGAATTATCCGTCTTCAGAATAACAAAGCAGCGGGGGCCGATGGATTACCGGCCGAGCTATTCAAACACGGTGGCGAAGAACTGATAAGCATGCATAAACTTCTTTGTGAAATATGGTATAAGTGGATATCCCACAATCTGCGCCAACTACTATGGGTTAAGCCTCCTCAACATCTCGTATTAGGTTATATCGAACATATTGTGTGAAAGATTAAAGTCCACCGTTACCACACTGAATGGACCTTATCAGTGTGGCTTTAGACCTGGCAAATCAACATCCGACCAGATATTAACTATAATACAAATTTTGGAAAAGACCGCTTTCGACAGCACAAAAAGAAGGTGCCTTTATGCCGCGATGTCTGTTGCAACTCCACATTCAACCGACAAAGTCAGTTCTTCCCGCATTTGGGTTTTAACCCCAACCACCACGATACTCCCCGAGGGGCCAGTCCGCATGAGCAGGTTGGAGTTACCTCCAAGGGCTCCTGCTCCCCGTGGTAGAAGAATTAAGTCTCCGGTCAGACCTCGTAGCCGAAACTACTACCAGTTGAGCTTCCATACTGCTCTGGACTGGTGGCCAGGGGTTGGACCCCATGCATACATCACATACTACACACCAATCATACAAATCTAACCCTAATTTCCAACTAACCGCCTTCGCCGCTTAAATAATTCACGCGCAAACAACCCTAACGGTTCGGTATTCCGACTAGTGGAGATCACACCACTAACATCTAATCGTGCATCAGTCAAGCTAATGCCCATACCACCCAGATCCCTAATGTCCGAGTACATCGGGCACTCCGCAATTAAATGCGACCAATTTTCCAACCCCTCCCCACAAAAACACCCCGACGTATCTGATAGGTGCCTCTGATGCAAAAATGCATTCAGAGGCCCATGCCCCGTAAGGAGGAAACCCAGACTCAGACAAAATCTGAAGTCTGGGTTATACTCAACGAACCCAACGTCCCGAATGTACTCGTACGTCACTCGGCCGTTAGGACTATTGTCCCAACGTTGTTGTCACCTACGCCTAACCCTATCATCTAGGAGCCACTTGCTCCCTAGATATCCCTCCCTCTCCACATCATCGTCGGAAATCCAATCGTTCCGCAGCATTGACAGACTCAAACCCCTTCTTAACCTGAATGCAACAGCACGCTGTATGACAATCAGGTCAAGAGGGGGTGCACCTAGTAAAACCTGCATCGCATCCGTTGAGACGGTGCGACATACAAGCAAACAAGCAAGCATCACACCCCGCTGGATTGAGAGGAGTTTTTGAGACCCCCAGACAGTCGTGGCTGTCTCCCACCATACAGGGGCTCCATAYGTGGCACAGGCCACAAACAAGCCACGATATATGGTGCGGACAGCACGACATCCGAGACCCCAATCGCTCCTCAAAATGCGACATATTTTGTGTACAGTTGCCTGTAGTCGCACCTTTACATACGCCAAGTGTGGAGTAAAACACATCCTTTCACTCATAGTCAACCCCAGATATTTGACTTGCGTCACATATCTGATGCTGACCCCATTCACACGGACAATCGGTGGACGAACCGGTGACRATCTGCCCTTAAGCAGCATTGTCACCGTTTTTTCCCTCGATATGTCCACCCCCACACCTACACCCCAAGTATTCACGATCTCTAAGAGATCTCCTCCCGCCCGCTCTAACTCAGCCCGTGAGCGACCTTCGACCATAGGAAGAAGGTCGTCCGCATACGCACAACACTTACAGAGTGGCTCGAGCTGCCCCAGCAGAGTGTCCATCATAAGGTTCCAAATATATGGACCGCAGATGGAACCCTGCGGGCAGCCACGAACCACTCCAATCTCCACACTTCCATTCATGCMDACAAGAGAGGCCTTTCTGTCCGAAAAATAACTCCGCCAAAGAGTAATTTCCGGACAGCCAAGCTGCTCCAGCCGTTGTACCACTCGATCCCAGCTTAGGTAGTCAACAAATATGCCAAGGACATACTTGTTGACATTCTCCCTAACGACATCCTGAACATAAAACAAAGCATCCTCTATACTGCGTCCTTTCCGGAACCCAAACTGCCTATCCGACCACATACCCCGCGTTAGCTCCTGAAGTCGTTCCACCATGACTCTCTCCAGTACTTTTCTAAGTACTGGAAGGAGACTGATGCCTCGAGAAGATCGAGGATCACTCCTGATCTTATCGGAGGACTTCAGGAGAGGAACAACCCTAGCACTTTTCCACTCACGTGGAAAGTATCCCTCCCAAACGCACKTATTATAAATGGCCTCCAGGTATTTCGGAATGAACTTCCACAAGCTTTTACACATCTCTCCGTTCAAACCATCAACACCCGGGGACCGTTTNCTCCGTTCAAACCATCAACACCCGGGGACCGTTTGGACCTAACCAGGCCAAAGGCGTACCCCAACTCCCCATCATGTAATGGAGGAACAGGCACCTCTTGTGCTTGAGGTACCTGCACTTCCGACCTAGGAAAGAACGCACCTARCAGAACCCCCGCACACTCTCTCCACGACGATAACAGAGTGTCACCGACGGGAAGACGCGTCTTCGACCACCTCTACACCAGTCGAAAATGTTGAAACCATCGTTGTGCGGAGGAAATGGAAACTGTGTCGGGTCCATAAACTGCACAAATTTTATGGCGGCTTGAGATGAATTTCTTCCTTTATCGTAGTAGTACTGTAAAATATGCCGTATTTTCTCTTTATTTTGCTCCATGTTTGCGACGCTATAACTCACGAACGACTTAAAAGCAACGACAATCAATCACACACATGTTAGCGCGTGAAGTGAGCTTTCCAAAAAGGTATAGCATGACCCGATGCGACGAATAAACCTAGGACTACGCGCTCTCAGCGCCAATTAGCGAAAATACCGCAGAATGTTTTTGACATCCTAATAGTATGTTTCACAGCAATGGACCCTGAGCTGAGCCTTGCGGTACTCCACCCGTCACTTTACACTCTTTTGGTTCCTCGTCGGTGCCGTTAAGATAGTCTATTCGACAGGTATGTAGAGAGAATTCTAAGCTTACTAGCAGAGTTTAACTCATTTCTAACGTCAAAAGTTACGACTGCGCAGTATTATTTTTTGCCGTACATCCATTTCGTGTCTTCGATGGCAGTGCTTGCGACATTGGTCACCTTTCTTATCGCATCGATGGTTGACTTTTGCTTACGAAAACCATATTGGGTTTCGGCGAGTCCTGGAGGTTCTTGCTCTAGATGCTATTCCAATCGTACACATATTATTCGTTCTATAATTTTGCTCAGGGTGTCTAGTACGCAGAGATAACGGTAGGAGCTTGGGTCTCCAGCCGGTTTGTTTGGTTTTTGCAAAAGGACCAGTCACTGTTTTTATTTACTGTTATATTTATAATAACAATGCATATATGTATGTACTTTATCCGGAGCACGGGTAACTGCCAATGGGGTGACCCAACAAGGGATATGGGGGCTAAGGAAAGTAAAGGTCCGACTCGACCCAGTTTTGTCTTGCCATTATAAGAGAATCCCTTATATTGGGGCCAAAATATTCGGTATCTAGAGGCTTGAACATTTTTTGTTGGATTTGAACAATTTTCGGTTAGAAGGTGGCATACCCTAAAGGCATTATTCGTTGACAGCTTAATCCCGTTATATTATTTGTTTTTTGATTTGTGCACTGGAAAGTAAAAGGACTAGTAGAATTTAAAATTGTGCTAAATGGGCAGTACGTGTGGTTGTTATCTGATTTCGTCCATTTTCACACTGTGAAACAGAAATAAGATAAGAATTCTACGCATTAAATTTTGTCGAAATCTGTTGGTGGGATCTCGATATGTGTGATTAATTAAATTTTTCTTCCAGCTCTTATAAAGCTTTGCTATACCACCTGGCGGCAAATTTTTACGTCTTTTAAAATTATAAAGTTATACCTTAATTTAGTGATTAGTTATGGCATTTTATATGTTTTCGAGTAATGGCGATTTGTGGGCGTGGCAGTGGACCGATTACGCCCATCTATGAACTCGTAATTTTCCTTGTACTGAGGAACCCACATACAAGGTTTCATCAAGATATCTCAATTTTTTACTCAAGTTACAGCTTAAACGGACGAACAGACAGACAGTCAACCGTATATCAACTTTATCAGACTCACTCTTTACCATTAAAAAACTATTTTATCTAGTCTTAATAAGTAACAATTATAAATAATGAACTTACATTAATCTAATTATTAATTTTGACTGTTGAAATTTATGTTTTTGCAGCTGAGCAGCTAAGATCGCAACGCTTAAAAATCTCTTGCCTTTTATGACTCGGCTAATTCCGCTCGTTTGCGGATTGCGGCCTTCGCGTCGGTTGGACGGGACGATGGTAATCGCTGGGTACTATTATTATTTTTATTGAGAGTTTACAGCATTTTTCCTTACTTTCGGTATACTTTCCCAAGATGTAAAAGTTCAGATTCCAACTGGTCTGTGTTTAATATAGAGTCATATTTACTTTCATAACATTCCGTGATGTTTCTTAAGTATTCGCAATCGGTAAGTTTATTGTACAAGGCCGCTTTTTTTGTCTTTAAAGATGACGGTTTCGCCATATGTAGGTTAACAAGATTAGAGAATGATCCGAATGAAGATCATAACGCTGATTGATAGACAAATAGTTCCGGGATAATTTGACGACAATGCAAAAACATATAAGGTCTGGAATCTATTGGTTATCTGATGGCCAATATGATGGTAAGAATGCATAATTTCCGGTTGACTGCAGTGCATTATTGAGTTCTCTCCTCTTAGTAGTCATGAGCCGTGAACCCCAGTGCGTGTTATTTACGATGAAATCTTCACCCGATATGAATCTAAAGTATACCTGTGTCTGTTTATTAAGTGTCGGTACTCCTTAAATTGGATTTGATGCCTTGGAGGAGTAGACTTTAAATTCGGTACATAGTCACTATTGTAGCTTGAAACTTATCAGTTGAAAACTTTTCTTCCTCAAAATGTTGAATCGTATTTTTAATTAATATTGCACTTCCGCCACTTGCGCAATTGCCCGGATGAATTGTATGGTAAGTTTCATAGTTTTTAATTGAAAATTAGGTTTGTGACATAAAACATTTTCCGAATTCAATACAATTTCGATTTCATTCTTATGTTTGATTAACCGTTTGCGTTCCATAGCAGAATTTTTAGATAAGGATATATTTATATTTCAAGCTTGCATAACCGATTTTATAAAAAGGTGTTGAATTCGTCTTGTTTGTTGAGTTTTTGAAAGATCTGTGATAAAATGCTGTTATTGGATATTAATTAAATAATAGTATTATAATTATTATTTACTTTTAAAACATGAGAAAAAGTAGATTTTTTTGATTGTTCAGCTATAATTTTAGGAACTTCTTGTTGATGACTTTCATTATTTTTTGTTCCGAAATGTACAGGACCTTTTTTTGTGGCCAATTGTACTAGCTCGTGTTTTTGTAATTCTTTGGCAACTAGGCACCATCGATAGTTATCTGGATGCGCTTCGACACAGTTACAGCATTTAGGCTGCTGTTTCCCTGGTTTCGAATATTCAGATGTAAGACATTACTTACATTGCTTACCGGTGCACATAACGCATCTTGATAGTTTGCCACACTAGTTTTCTGTGTGGCCTAATGACTGGCAACTTTTCCATTGTGGTATCATATTAGGCAGTTTTACCGGTTCAATAGAAACAATTAAATTTAGTATAGTTTTGGTTTCGCAAATATTTTTTATGTGCTCCATGGGATCCAACGTTACCAAAAACATATTGAGGAGAGTTTTAGTTTTCCATTGAGGTCGATTGACAGCGTGCAGCGTTATGTCATTAATTACGGATTTTGGATCAAAAGAATTCTGCACATTTTTTATAATAACTTTTATTGACCGTGTTTGTTTATTCTCCAAGCTACACCAAAATATATTATTACTCGAAAGTTTTTTTTGATAAGCATCTGTAGTCCTCTATGGAGAAAGTGTTTACCTTATATAGTCCATTAAAGTTTGATGGGAAAATTGTTTTTTTGCTTCCGATTTTGAAAAAGCATTTAGTTGCTGATAATTTCTCCCGTTTGCATCTTCAGACACCATAATTGGTGGAGGCTGCGAATTATTTTTTGGTGAAACGGTTTTAATGTGGCTTCATCTGCTTTTTACGGAAGATCAGGAGAATACTCCGCTTTTCGTTTTTTAACCAGTCTTTTTTAAATCCATTCAGTTTCTCTAGCTAATTCTTGTTCATTCTTTATTTTCGGAATTCATAATTTTGTTTAAATCGGTTTATTTAAGCGGATTTTCGGCTTTTAGCGTATTTACTTCTAATGAGGGCTTTGTACATATTTATTACATTTCCTCAAGTTTTTTTTATTACCTCGTTCTGGAGATGGTGTCTTAATAACAGGCATTACTTTAAAAAAAATTTATAATTATATTGTCAATTGCATAAAATGAATTAAAAAAGAAATATTAAATAAACAATACTTAGCAATCCCATAACTCAGTTGCCTTATGAATGATGTATTATATTATTATTAGTTTGTTAACTTTTTGCCTTTTTCCACGATAATTACTAATTTTGTAATTTAAAACAGTAATTTAAGTTTTTTCTTTTCCTTTGTAATAACAGTCAAACTTTTTCAATAATTATAAATTTTTTTGTAAAATCAATCAGTTACAAGAGTAATAGTTTTTTGTAATAATAATTAGTATAGCGTATAATAATAATTCCCAGCTTTCCATAGGATTTTTTTTGACTCCATGGTTGCTCTTTCCTCGTTTAGCACTCGCTTACTTATTGCTTTTTTTGCTACTTCACGCGCTAAAAAACTTTCAAGGTTGTTTTATAAAAAAATAGTTACTGTCGCCAAGCTTCTTTATTGAATTCCGTCTTAGAACCAAAAATTACAATTAATTATACCTAACGCTAAGCATACGTTTGCCACTGCAACGGGTATGGTATTCGCTAACGTTGCGTTTCCCACAGATTTGCACTGCACGTGTCGCAGTCTTAGCGGTTTAATTTGAATCTTATTGAGTTACAATACTTACATGTGCGTAGTGCTTATTTACATATCTTCTTCTTCTTGATTGGCGTAGACACCGCTTACGCGATTATAGCCGAGTTAACAACAGCGCGCCAGTCGTTTCTTCTTTTCGCTACATGGC
>NW_017536597.1:0-1126 GCF_001853355.1 Bactrocera latifrons
ATATCTTTCCACGTACAATGGTTTGCCAAATTGTCGTATCCTTTCTAAATAGATCACGTATTTTTTCAAAAATTGAGATTTTCGCACCAAATGAGGTTTCAGAGAAATCCTGCCTACAGCGACACCTATCGGCACAGCTTTAAAACAAATGACATAAATTTTCAATCCATTAGCACGACCTGGATGAATTTTAAAAGCGCTTGGCGTCATCTAGTGATACATTTAAAAGATTGTGAATTTTTAGTGGAAGCATGAATAACGCTTATGTACTTGTTCAGTACTAGACATTCACTGAAACAGACCGGTCAAATATACAAGATTTTTATCAAATCAGAAAGCTTATTCGTCCAACGTCTGTTACCGCTGCAATCAAAGCATACTATTTGAGAACTCTATACAAGTATAAACGGGCTGTGGCATTTGGCTTATTAAAGTGAAGGAGCGCGAAGGAAATGGTAGAATTTTTTGGATTTCGGATTGTTATGCTAAGTTTAGAGGTGGTGAAATGAGCACAAAAGCAGCGAATATACTGAACGGCCAAAAGCGTTTGTTACCGACGAAAACCGTCAAAACGTCAAAAAAAATAATTTTGGATGATCATAAAGTGAATTTGTTCGATATAGCAGGCGTCTAATGATATCGAAAGAACGTATACATCATATCATTCACTAACAGTTAGGTATGAGAAAGCTCTGTGCAAAGTGGCTGCCACTTGAGCTCACTTTTGACCATAAACAACGACGAGTTGATGATTCGGAGCAGCGTGTGGAGATATACAAGTGTAATAAATCCGAGTTTTTGCATCTATATATGGCAATAGATCAAACATGGTTCACTCCGAAATCTATTCGACAATCATCCGCGTAGACTTAATATGATGAACCCACTCCAAAGTGTGGAAAAACGCAACAGTCAACTGGGAAGGTTATGGCTTCAGTAGCTTGATCCGGATGGAATATTTTTTATTGACTACCTTGATAAAGAAAGGACTATCAACAGCGTCTATTGCATAGCGTTATTGGGCCGTTTCAAGGAAGAAATCAAGAACAAATGGTCGCAATTGAAAAAAAAAGAAAGCTCTGTTTCACCATCACAATGTACCTTGTCAAAAGTCAATCAAAACGAT
>NW_017536598.1:0-1189 GCF_001853355.1 Bactrocera latifrons
GCACAGACATTTCGCGAAATTTCATCAGTCACGCGTTGTATTTCAATGTGAAACGTCTATCTGGTTCAGTTTTTATTCGTAATATTCCGCTTGCTTTACGGTTTATGTGTGAATAAAGATAATTCCTTCGAAATTGGAAACAAATTGGATTGAAAAAGCTAAGTTTTTTATATTTGTAACTACACTGGGACATATAATCCCAATAATGCATTTGTTTGGGATAATAATATCCCATTATTTGTTTATACCATTTGTCTACAAGGAAAAAATTGGGTGAGAACGAAATTGGTGATTATTTTTTACAAGAGGATAGCGATAATATGGCCGATGATTTTAGTGATTCTGAGTCTAGCTATGAACCATCGGATGACGATGACGAAGATGCGGAAGTTCCTGTAGCAAACGCTAAATATGTAAGCAAATCAGGTGATGAGTCTTCTTCTGAATCGGAGTTGGATGACGATGACGGTCAATTTTTGAGGCGATCATCTTAATTCTTTAGAAAACAGTGAGGATCAGCCATTAGGCAATAAATGTAGCTGGACAAAGTTTGACGCCGGCGTTATTTTCGAACCGAAGTATATAATGCCTGTAGAAAAACCTGCTGAAGTTCTTCCGGACTTTCGTCATGGTGCTTCCGAGCTCGACGTTTTTCGGAAACTCTTTTCAAAAAGTTTATACATACGTATTGCAGAGTGCACAAACCAAAGGATTCAAATACTAAACAGAGAGTAAAGTGTGCTCTTACCGACGAGTACGAAGTTATGCTTTTTTTAAGAGTCACTTTGGTAATGCACTACAACCGCTTACCATCAATTGCTGATTATTGGAGTAAAAATGAATCTATGGGAAACTATATGATAAAAAAATAGTATTTCTCGCGATCGTTTTACTTTACTGATGACCAAGATGTATTTTAATGATTGTAATAAGCCCGATAATGCAGCTAAGGATTATTATATATCGGAAGTTGTATCATGCATAAAAATAAAACATTCCCAGCAGCGCGAAGTGAAAGTAGTGCGCAATCCATAGACGAGTGTATGGCAAAATTCAAGGGTCGCTCAAGTTTGAAACAGTATATGCCTTTGAAGCCAATAAAGAGAGGGATAAAATTATGGCTGCGCTGTGATGCCAAAACAGGCTACACTTATGACTTGAATGTATATACTGCAAAAGAAACATCCTC
>NW_017536599.1:0-1132 GCF_001853355.1 Bactrocera latifrons
CTCGGATAATTGAGCCTAGCAAACAGCTATCCTTGTAGGAAATTGTATGCATCAAAAACAATAGTKTAAAAGTGTCAAGTGCCAAAATAAACCCACGTACTTTATGTTTATAATCAATATAGTTCAATTCATTATCAAAACTAGCGTTATGCCCGCCAAATGTTTAAACACTTTGAGCACACTATGGAGTTCGACACCTAAATAGTCCTGTCCAGACCCTCTTACATACAAAAAAAATCACAATCTGGTGAAATTATATTTAACTTATATATGGAGCAAGATTTTCACCAATGGTATGTACAGGGTTTTTCCAATAAGAGTTATATAATTTCTTTAAAAAAAAAAAACTACTGTATCTACTTTCCTTAGGCGTTGCAGTAACAAAAAATGCTTTTTATTCGGCGTGAAATAAAATCGAAACAATTAAGTGCTGAATATAATATCACTCAAAAGACTACCACAACTTCTTTTCACGAACGGACCACATTTTCGCGTGTTTTTTCCACTAAATCTAGTCGATTGTCATGAATAGCATGCCCAATATTGACTTCTAAAGCTTGAATAGAGTCTAGTTTATTACTAAAGGACAATAATTTCAAATTGCCCCCAATAAGTATTCTAATGGTGTTAAACCACAACCTTTTGGAGTTCATTCAATATCACAATTTCTTGAAATAATGGAATCTCCAAACTTTTCTCGCCATAATTCGGTTGTTGCACGTGCTGTGTGGCACATGGCCCAGTCTAATAGAATCGATCGATCTACCGATCGATCTACCGAATCTCGTCAAGATCAACTTCTTCCAAATGCGGTCATAAAAGTTTGGTTTCCGTCAGCTGATACCGCTCTACATTGACAGCACGGAGGTCACCAGCTTCCTTCCGAAAGAAGTGCAAACCGATGATTAAGCCAGTCCAAAAATCACGTCAAACTGTCAATTTAGATGAATGTAATGGTTGTTCATGAATAATTTGTGAATTTTCGTCACACCAGAATCGACAGTCTTTTCGCTGAGGAAGATTTTCTTAAAAAAATCGTTATGATTTTCAAGTTGTTCCAAAGCAAACTTAACAAATTCATGACCGATATGTAGTGTAATCATCTACGAGACGCAATCAAACAATAACGCGA
>NW_017536600.1:0-1140 GCF_001853355.1 Bactrocera latifrons
ATTTTCTATTGCCATGACAGCTAGACTAYTTAAGTGATTCTGAGTCATTGATGAACGTAGACAGTTCTTAACTAATTTTAATTTTGAAAAGCTACGTTCACCCGTAGCATTTGTTATCATCAGACATCTATATATTTTCAAGGCTGTCGTGACATTAGGAAGATTGTGACATATTATCAACAATTATTTCATAAGACTCCTGAGCCGACAAAAAGTTGTTAGATTCTAARTCGTTTAATGTCAGTATAAAATATTTAAAATGAATAATTTCTTCAGCGAAGTCATATTCAATGTCTTCGAAACAACAAGTACAAATTTGTTGTTCTAATTTTTTTAGTGGGCCCCTAAGTACCGATGGGCCCATAGGCACTTGCCTTATTTGCCTCGAGGTTAGGACGGCAATGCGAGGGGGGTTTATACAAAAGTTCGATCCTTTCTCTTTCCAACAAGGGGCGTAAGGGGGATAGCCCGCCTCCTGTTTTTCTCCATAAACGATACTTAACCGGAGCGATACTAAACAATCCAAAAAACAAAAAACAATACTCCAATGACAGGAAATAAATAACAAAAAAAATAAAACTTGTCGGAGCAACACATTGTCGTGCTCAATTCTTTCGCGTTGAACTCGTTTCTGCGTTGGCGGCCTTCGATCGCGCTTGAAAAAAAAATAACCCTAGTTGGACGAACACCCGGGTATCTTCAGTTCTATCGCGTTGAACTTCTTTTTGCGTTGGCGGCATTTGTCCTCGCTTCAAAAAAATAACACTGGCCAATCCAATAACGGTATTTATCAAGATAATGAAAAGCACGATTAGTATTACTTTGGCCGAGGGGTAAAAAGACCGAATTTCCGTAGAAAYGGGGTATGTACGGATAGGGGAGCTTCTCCAGAGGAGGAATATCCAAAACCAATTAAAATATTACAAATATTTTTTTAAATATTCACTTTTAAAAATTCAAAAATTTGCACTAAGGACACATGTTATTTCTCTATGTTTCACTAAATTTTTATATGTATATTTAAATATACACTCTAAGCATTGATATATGCTCACATCTCACATTTATTTTGTAATTTTTGAGCTAAATTTAGTAATTTAACAATCACTTATCAAATTTATGGCTGAAAAGTTTAGAGTG
>NW_017536601.1:0-1188 GCF_001853355.1 Bactrocera latifrons
TTTTCGTTAAGTGTAATATCTTAAAAATATTCTCTGAAGATTTCACGTTGATCCGATAATTAGTTTTTGAGTTATTCGACAAATAACAAAGAGAGCTCGGGCACTTCAAAGCGCTGGTGTGAAACTTCAGTCGGGTCCCGAGATATAGCATTTCACCAAAAAGTGGGAGGCGCCAACGTCCAATTTTTACCACGGTTCCTGTCCCGTTGAATTATAGAATCAAAATGCCATTCACTTAAGAGTAGTCAGAAATGATTCTTTGACATATGGCTCAAGCAGCTCACGACTCCCGGTCTTAAACCAAATATTCTCTGGGTAGCCACAGAACATCCGTTTAAAAGCGTCGCATTTCTCCCCAGGGTTGTGTGCTGGGTTTGGGACCCGCCACGTAGAAGCGCCCCCAATGAAAAGTAAACATTCTATGCTGTTGTGAACTCGGCAATGACCGCGTAAGCGGTGTCTCGCCAATCAAGAAAAAGAATAATAGCGAGCACATTGTTTTCAGAGTCTTAAAGAAATCATGTGCTTCCTGAGTCTAATCCAATTGTTATGAAAACATATTAGATAAATTTGGTCGAAAATAGGCCTCTACAACAACAACAATATATTTATTGTTTAGCAGCATTTACAGTTATTTAATTTGTGGTATTTCATATCAAAGACTGACTTTATATGCCCCGAACAGTGGATTTACTCGTGTCCGTCTGTCTTTAAGGTACAGACAACTTTTTCTCCTCAGAAAGCTGATCATTCGTCATAACCGCCGATATGAGATCATTATAGAATATAGCTGACATACAAACTTATCGATCAAAATCAGGTTTTTTTTTTCTGATTTTTTAGTATAGAAATACGTTAGCTTCAGAGATTTTCTTCAAATTACGTTATTATATTTGTAAAAAAAAATATTTATTAGATACATCGCTCTCAGGTACAATTTTTTTAACGTTTGTTTCGCATTACTTAACATTTTCTTAAGTGACAACATTTTGAGAATATATAAAATTTAAAATATGTTTTGTATGTAGAAAAGTACTTTTTAGTGAGAGGGTGTCGGAAAGCTTTTTAACGTCTGAAAAATGTACATATGTATTTTAAAAATATAAATTTTCTATTAATATAACAATTCTTTCCCTCCATATGACTTTTTTTTAGAATTTTCATAGAAGTGTATACTTTATTTTGAAC
>NW_017536602.1:0-1176 GCF_001853355.1 Bactrocera latifrons
ATTTTTTAATTTAATACAATCTTTTACTCTACATACTTCAATGTTAATTTCTTCGCACAATAATTTTACACTATTCTTAAATTTTATATTACTGATTTCCAAAATAAGAGTAGACACAGGTGTATGTTCGCCAAATTCATCAATGAGCAATTGTCGTAGTGTTGTCCAATCACACGGTTGCTCTCGTCTTACAATATCAAGAGCAGAACCTCTTAGAGTGCAGGTAACACAGTTGAAATAAAATGCAGCCTCTTCTGAAGAGATAGTTGTGTACCGAGGTACAACGCTATCGATGCTGTCGACATACATTGCCAAGTAGTTTTTGTTGCCATCAAATGGTTGGATCAGCTTAATGGTTTGCATAACCAGATCGCGTTTATCTTTTCCTTCGGTCATTGTTGTTTCTTTATTTATACTAAGAGAGCTCAACTTTTTGTCTATAGTTTCGAACTCTTCTTCAACGAGCATTGATAAGAGCAGTGTATAGATTAAGTTAAATTATTTTTTATATAGTGTTTTTTTTATCAATTATCTTAACAAAATTAAGTAATTGATATCGGTAAAATTATTATTTACTTTAGTAGTATTTGTTCTAAAACTCTCTTTTTTCGCATGAATTCTTTTATGTAAAGGGTATTATTTTTCATACACTGAGTATTTTTGAGATTTTTCTCTTAACTAGTTAATATTCGTGTAAATCACTGGAACCGTTTTGAATATATTTTTTTGTATTGTAGATCTCTTGCTTTCGTGTAAACTGTCACTGTCACTGGAACCGTTCTTATTAATTTTTTTTTGTATTGTAGATCTCTTTTCTTTGACATTAATTTGTCCTCAAGTTACATTGACATTGGTGTGATATTGAAAGACACCACACTGACCTTTACTTAACATTGAACAATATATTGACATCCATCGGCATGACATTAGAATATACTGTTTTTTTTTTATTCAGCGCGTGTATTTATTTTAATTAACTTTCTTTTTATTATTATGATAGTTATTAATTTCTTAATAGTAGGTTCGTTTAAGGATCTTTTTGACACGATTCCGATTACTTTGGCGGAGGGGTAAAAAAACCGAATTTCCATAGAAATGGGGCATGTACGGATAGGGGAGCTTCTCCAGAGTAGGAATATCCAAAAATTAGATAAAAATTACTAATATTTTTTAAAA
>NW_017536603.1:0-1160 GCF_001853355.1 Bactrocera latifrons
AAAGTAATTGTATTATTGTTTCACGTTTTTATAAATAAATAAATAAATAAATTCCCTTGATATTTGGTAGATATATATGTATATGAACGTGAAGCAAATTTTTTACATAGTACGACTAAACAAGCGATCAGGCTAACGCTCTGTGGCATTAATTTATGTGCGTTCCAATAAGCCGCAAGACAGTTGTATGCTATTTGTATGTAGGTTTAGTTTCACATTCGGTGGTTCAAAGCCGGAGCTAGAAATGTTCGCCAGAGTGCGCCCGTATCAAGTGGGCGTGATCTACACATTTTACTTCTATACTATGCAACAATACTTAAACTTTGTAGAGATTTTAGGATGTGTGTTTTTGTTGCCTGTGTATATGCTATTGTTACCCTACTCTGGCTTGCGTGCGTGTATTCCGGCTGTAAATTACTTCCGTTTCTGAGCAAGTTAGACCCGCTAATGAAGGCGGACCACAAGATAATGCAATTACCAGGGTATGTGTTGAAGAATTTATTTTTATGAGTTAATTTTTAATCTGTATACTGCTTTATATATTCATCAATATTTATAAGTTCTAAAATTTAAATTATAATTCGTATAATTTTATAAAAGGAAACCTTATAAAAATACCCCCATTTTTTTGTCAATTGTGGTATTTTAGAACAATTAATTCTGATAAATTACTTTTGGAAATTACCAGTATATTCTAGCTAAGAGAATTGAATCTGTCAATATATACTAATGCTCTCTTAATAATTTTTTTTTTATTTAGCTAGGAGAAATCGTTGGGATGATTCGGGACTTCTGCGATAATCTGCTCCACAGTGACAATAGCATTTTCGATGCGTACCGCATATCTTAGGATGTGCCCTATTCATTAGATTAAACGTTGTTTGTAACCGATCCAAGGTTGTTCGAATAACCTACTCTGCTAGGCGAATATATCGGCCGAATATTGAATGCAGAGCGTTTTGTGCTAACAAAAGTCGCAAGTGTGAAATGTGTGCTCCGAAACACCGTCAGTAAAACCATAGTCCTAATTCGCACTCATAAATATATACATATACGCTTCTACATATATTCATTCAAATTATTATCCCGCAGTCTTTGCTTTGTAAAATTTTATTACCTCATTTAAAATTTTGCATATTGGCTCGTAAGTTTAAAAGGGT
>NW_017536604.1:0-1084 GCF_001853355.1 Bactrocera latifrons
TTTTTCCAAAACACACATTTTGCTCGGCCACTAGCATTTTTAAAGAAAACTTAATTGAAAAACTGAACTAGTCAGCTCAGTCACCTGACTTAAGTCCAATTGAGCATTTGTRGTCAATTTTGGACTCCAAAATATTATACCACAAAGCAGCCATAAGAGCTTGCAACAATTTTTCTTAAAGATGATGGGATAATATTTCAATGAAAATATTAGAAAATTTGCTTCGAAGGATGSCAAAATGTCTTCGAGCAGTTATTCAGAACAAAGAGTGAAATAAATTTTAAACCAAACGCTTCTTGATTTTCTTTCAAAGTGTATACCTACATTTGACCACCTTTGTTTTAGAGTTCTTATTTTGAAGTGAAACAATTTTTTTAATTTTTATCCCCGGAAAAAGATACAAATTAACATAATTTCTTAGATAGATGTCTATCTAAATGTAATATTATTGTATGATTTACTAATTCTTTATTTTAATAAATATTCATTGAAATCTGTGTAATTTACACTTTCAATTGGTGCCTAGTGTAGAGATGCCGTACAAACTGACCGAACAAAGTTTTTGCAATGCATCCTTTGCATTTGTGAAGGGTTTTATAGATTCGGTGCAATCGAAAGTAACGTTTCTTCTTTACCAAAAAATAATATAATTTAACTTTGTAAATATTGAAATTTCTATGTAAATGATATGTTAGGGGATATGTACTCATTGACGTGAGACATATTCGATTCGCCACTTACCTGCGCACTATACTTTAGCTTTACTCTGTTTTTTTTTTTTTTTTTTTTTTTTTTTTTTTTTTTTTTTTTTTTTTTTTTTTTTTTTTTTTTTTTTTTTTTTTTTTTTTTTTAATGCAACTCAAGAGAGTATGTGGATGCCTCAATAGAGTGGCGTTACCGCTTTCTGTACTCTCGCAATTCTCTTCATTTCGTTTGTGGCTTTGTTTGTTCGATTCGCTAGTCTCGAAACTGTGACAAATCGAAAGTTGGGACAGCTTCTTGCTGATATGAATATTTTAACGCAATTTGTATACATTTAAGGTTTGTAATTAAGAACATACATATATGAGCTGTTATTAGAAAA
>NW_017536605.1:0-1187 GCF_001853355.1 Bactrocera latifrons
AGATTTTATCCTCGGTGGCAAAACTTTTCGACCCCACAGGATGGCTTTCGCCAATTATGATACAAGCAAAAATCTAATTACAACAATTATGGCTACATGGATCCGATTGGGACGAACAAGTGAAACCTCTTCGCTTAAGAAAATGGTCCCAGTTCGCAAACAATCTGAATGATATTTCTCAGACATAAATTTCACGATTCGTAAACTATTCCCCCGAACACAAAGTCGATTTACACGGCTTCTGTGACGCCTCTGAGAAGACATACTGCGCTACTATTTATGTGCGCACACAAAGTGACAGCACCGCCACAACCCACTTATTAGTAGCAGGATCAAAAGGAGCTCCTTTGAAAATATCACGACTTGCTCGGAATTTAAACAAGACAAAAAGCAAATTACTTATATCTGTGGTTCGATCCCGAAATTGTACCAGCCGTGTTAAAATACCACCACATGCAAGGAAGACGAACATTTCCAATCGAGCGTCTCAAGTACTTGACCTTGTTGGATCAGCCAAGTGTTGACAGTCCAGTCGATCTAGGGACAAGAGCATGCAAACCGCTGTACCTTGCCACCGCCATCCACTGTGGAATCGCCCCAGTGGGTCATAGAATCACCACAATCACCCATGCGCAACATAATCGCTCCAGATGGTCGAAAAATCGCCACCTTTCACGTATTACTGGAAGATGCCGACATCCTTGAACGATTTTCATCGTTTCCAAGAGCCTTCAGAGTAGTTGCTTACATGCTCAAATTTATAGAACAACACAAAACCAAAGTCAAGGGATCACCTAATTTCTCATGCAATACAGATTTTCATCGTTTCCAAGAGCCTTCAGAGTAGTTGCTTACATGTCAAGGGCTAACCTAATTTCTCATGCAATACAGAGACGCACCTAGGTTACAAAAGGCAAAGGTGGCATATACTCAAGCGCGATATATCACTACCAAAAGAATCGATGCCGATTGATAAAAAGAGATCACTCTTAGTTTTAAGCCCATTTCTAGACACGAAAGCTATTCTTCGGGCCAATGGTCGGCATGCTAATTCAAGTCTAATATACAACGAATGCCTCCCGCTAATAATTCCAGAGAGGTCTCATTTTGCCACATTATTCCTCAACTCTTCTTCTTCTTAATTGGCGTAGACACCGCTTACGCGATTATAGCCGAGTTAACAACAG
>NW_017536606.1:0-1185 GCF_001853355.1 Bactrocera latifrons
CCGATTTGGAGAAGGAAACCTTTTTGCCAACCAATTATCGATATGCCTGTTACAGAGTACAACTTCCCCTGTTGTTGAAAAATTGTAGTAAGTTTTCTTCAAATACTTTGAATTTCACTTTGGATACGATTTGATTTTGCAGGACTATGCAGTATATACGCCGACACCCCTATAATATTTCGCTAATTATTTTGATAACGTATTTTTCGAAAATGCGGTTAATTGCACTAATATATACGAATTTGCGAATGCAGGTAGCATGTTAAAAACAACCACTAAGGAAATCAAAAACTTTTTTGGAATGCACATTGCAATGGGTTGCATTCACTTTCCTAGAATTCGAATGTAATGGCAGAACAATTTTAAAATTCCACTGGTAGCGGAAACAATGTCTCGCGACAGATTTTTTAAGTTAAGAGAAGCATTGCACGTCCTTTTTCCAAGCGACGTTCCTGAAACCCAAAGAAGACTCAATATTTTTTGGAGAGTGCAACCAATTATTGATGCAGTGCGGAATGCCTGTTTGAAAATTCCAAGAAAAAAAGGGGGGAGGGGGACAGCATATTCCATAGACGAACAAATGATACCCTTTACTGGTTGTTGTCCAGTTTGTCAAAGTTTGGCTAACAAACCAAGAGGCGTTGGATTGAAAAACGAAGTATTGAAAACATCAGATGGACTTGTTCTCGATTTCGAGATTTATCAGCGCAAGACAACACCTCTACCAGAGGAAAATATTGGAATCAGTCCCGCTTTTTCTTTGTGTCTGACACAAACCTTACCAGAAGGGACAAAAGTATTTTTTGACAGATACTTTACTACTTTGTCGCTGTTAGAATAGCTTCTGGAAAATGGAATTTACGGAACTGGAACAATTATGCGAAACCACATAAAATGTGTCAGTTTGACCAAAGACAAAAAAAAAAAAAAAATGAAAAGAGGAGATATGGAGGAATTTTGTGATCCAAATGACAAAGTTGTCGTTGTACAATGGAAGGAATCAAAGTCAGCTTTACTGGCCTCAACCACATTTGGCTGCAGTCTAGTGGATGACGTTCGTCGTTGGTGCAAAAAAAAAAAAAAAAAAATGTATCCAAGTTGCTCGTCTAAATATAGTCCAGAACTATAATAAGTTAATGGGTGGTGTGGACATTTGCGACCAACAAATGGAAGCGTACCGAACAT
>NW_017536607.1:0-1715 GCF_001853355.1 Bactrocera latifrons
GTTTGTATGTTTCTAGCATATAATGTGGGAATGGAATTTATGTAGAAGTTCATAAAATGTTGTGTTAACTTATATACAGACAGACAGACAGATGGACAGACAGACAGATGGACAGACAGACAGACAGACATGGCTAAATCGACTCAGCTCGATATACAGATCATTTATATATATATTCTTTGTATTTTATATATTTCCTTCTGGGTGTTACAAACTTCGTGACAAACTTAATATACTCTGTTCAGGGTATAAAAACGCATTGAATTCCAACGATCAGCAACCGTATGACTTCAGGTTTGACTTCGCGAAATTTTCTCTCCGTTTTCAGTCGATTGAACGCATAAAACATTTTTCGCTGAAGAAGCTGAAGACCATCCCAAAAAGTGCTTATAAAAAGTTTTTCGAAGACTGAAAAAGCCTTTTTTAACAATTTTTGTCTCATATAAAAAATGAAATATTTTTTTAGCTTTTGTTTGTTAAAAAAATACACTATTAACAAAAAAATTGTAAAATTTTTGGAAAAAAAAATATTTTAAATCGACTCCGGTAACTACTCGGAAAATAGAAGAGCCCGCGTTGGCAGCATAACTCCTTACAGGATTCGAAAGTGAAAAATAACTTAACCTTAACTTCGAACTCGGACGAAGGAAAAAAACTGAAAATTGGAAAATTAAAATTTCAATAAAAATTTCTCAACATTTTTTTTTTCCAATCGTTGTAATCGAAAAAAATCCTTTGAACAAGTCTGTATGAATTGTATCTCAAGAAAGTAAGGAAGGGCTAAGTTCGAGTGTCACCGAACATTTTATACTCTCGCATGATAAAGTGATAATCGAGATTTCATTATCCGTTATTTACATATTTTTTTATTTGGCTGTAAAATTAATTAGATTAGATCTATTTGTGTACTTTGAGTATTGAATTGTATTTTCATTTATTTTAATTGTATTGAAAAGTTATAGTCCGATCACGACAATTTTTCCACAAGGCATACCTCAGCTCAAATACCGTATTTGTGTAAAGTTTATTCCGCTATAATCATTGATTCCTAATGTATATATTATACAGAGAAGGCATCAGATGGAATTCAAAATAGCGTTATATTGGAAGAAGGCGTGGTTGAGAACCGATTTTGCCCACATTTTGTAGATGTCATCAGGGTGTTAAGAAAATATTATATACCGAATTTCATTGAAATTGGTGCAATAGTTCCTGAGATATGATTTTTGGTCCATAAGTGCGTGACGCCACACCCATTTCCAATTTTTAAAAAAAGCCTAGGTGCACCTTCCTTCTGCCATTTCTTCCGAAAAATTTAGTGTTTCTGATGTTTTTTGTTAGTCGATCAACGCACTTTTAGTGATTTTCAACTTAACCTTTGCATGGGAGGTGGGCGTGGTTATTATCCGATTTCTTCCATTTTTGAACTGTATATGGAAATGCCTGAAGGAAACGACTCTATAGAGGTTGGTTGACATAGCTATAGTAGTTTTCGAGATATGTACAAAAAAGTTAATAGGGGCTGGGGCCACGCCCACTTTTCCAAAAAAATTACGTCCAAATATGCCCCAGCGATCCTTTGTGCCAAATTTCATTTTAATATCTTTATTTATGGCTTAGTTATGACAGTTTATAGGTTTTCGGTTTCCGCCATTTTGTGGGCGTGACAGTGGGCCGATTTTGCCCATCTTCAAACTTAACCTTCTTATGGAGCC
>NW_017536607.1:1880-27920 GCF_001853355.1 Bactrocera latifrons
CTTTGGTATATATCACCCAATATCTGACTCTTTTAGTTTTAGGACTTATAAACAACCGTTATGTGAACAAAATTATAATACTCTCTTTAGCAACTTTGTTGCGAGAGTATAAAAAGACAAACAAAAATTAAGTTTTTTGAAACCCGTAAACCCATGTAATCCCTTAATGAAATCATTCGCTTTAGATGAAACTTAAGCATCAGGTGTCAAAGGTTCGAAAATATATCCTAAAGAAATTTACTTAATAATTCTTATTATTATTTGTGAATTTCAATTAGTATTTAAGTGGCTTTGTAATGAAAAGTTTAACAATAAATTAATAAAAATATTTTTTTTTATTTCCAGTTATTGACGTACAACAACATATGGCAACTACTCAAAGTATACCATATATCAACGTAAAGCAGTAAACGATTACAACAACAACAAATACAGAAAAATCAGACGTAAAGTTACACCCACAAAAGCATCCATACCAGCACTGTCGTTAAGTCGAAACAATTGATGTTTCATTGTATTGGTGCTGTTTATCTCTGCCGACGCTTTGAACAGAATTTTATTTGGCTTCGCATTTAAAAAGAGTTTTCTTTAAATTTCGACATAACACTTTTTTATAGCTATCATTCACTGCGCTTTCCGAAAGCGCTACCTCGTTGGGCGCAATGATAGCAAGCTACAAGTATAGCAATTGGTCGCGTATATGTTCGTGAGTGCCGTTATAAATATGTGTGTATGAGTTTTTGGCTTGCACCAATGCATCGGTGGCATTTGTGGGGCAAACATTTTTGTGCGACGGAATATTTGTGAATATAGAGTGTTGTTGGCAATATGTTGAACACGCCGACATATGTTTCCATCGGGCCGGTGGAGGTGCCGAAAGCGCTGCAAGACGGCGAGAAGTTCGTCAAGTGGGATGATGTAAGTAACGAGTTTCAATATTTCTATTAAATATTTCAGATTATTATTATATAATAATTTAATGGCAAAGCATTCAATTAAATTAAGCAATTTTGCACGAAGAATGCGTGATTTAATTATAATTCAAAGTTCCTCTATCTAATAATCCCATCTTATGATATCTTGCGAAACCTTTAACGACAACTTAAAATGGTTGAAAGTGGTTAACAGTAAAAAGACCCTGAAAATTGTCCAACTAAATCTTATTGATTACAGTCTTCGAAAAAATTGCAGTATTGTTAAAGAAATTTGACCAAAACAAGTCTTTGATATAATGCTCGAGAAAGTCTACCAAAAAAAAAACTCTTCTTCTTCATTCATTCTCAAAAGCCTTAAAAATAAAAAAGGTCGAGCCGCAAACAGCAGTGAGAAAATTAGCGGAAATTCAAACCTAAGAACTCTGCTCTGGGTCCGCATGTCCCAACACAAGTACCAATCCAAAATTTTTGCATACGCTTGGGACTCTTACATGTAAAATATCTCGTTTAATATGCATAGTCGTTATTTATTGATTTGGGCGCAATTTAAGAGCTGGTGTTTTCCGTAATCCATTTCTTGTAAGCACCGACGCTGGTGTAGACCGAGGGGTATTGGGTAGTGGCACAGGGAGTGTAACCCCATGACACGATACCGACCTGCTCAGCACCTTCGGAAGTGTAACGTACCAATGGGCCACCAGAATCACTACTGCAAGCACCATCACTGGTGCCAGCAGTGTATGAGCAAATGTTCACATCCTTAATGGGTGCCAAGAAGGGCAGAGCGGCTTTGCATTCGGCGTAGCCAATAATGTTGACATCCAATGTTTGCAAGACATTTGGAAAAGAACCAGAATTATCACGTCCCCAGCCGAAAAGTTTGCCATCACCAGTGATTTCATATTTACCAGATGGCAAGGACACTTTGTTGACAGGTGCTACACCATCACGTGAGAGCGCGTTCAAATTGAAGCCATCGGGAATGTGGATGAGGCCAATATCGTTGGGACCGACACCACCGCCATAACCTTCATGTACGATATACTGCGACTTGCCGGTGACGTGACGGACCTGTACTTCGGATTCGTCATTGCGTGAGTGTAGACCGGCGACCACCTCAAAACTGTTGTAGATGAGGCAGTGAGCAGCAGTGAGTACCCAGTTCTCGTCGATGATTGAACCAGCGCAGAAATGAGAGCCGTACTTCAGTGAGACGATGTATGGAGCCTCACCCTTCTGAGCCTCGTAGCCATTGATGATACGTCCCGATGCGAAGGCAGGCTGTGCAATGGCGTTCAAATTGGCTGCGCTGACACTGGCAATAGCCAGAGCGAATACGACGAAGATCTTCATTTTGGATTGAATGTTTGCTTTAGTTTGAATTTCGATTTGAATTGCGGTTGTATTTATACGAATGTCGAATCATGGAATGTCGTCCCAACCACTTATCAGCTTTTGAAAAAAAAAAAAAAAAAAAAAAAAAATGTGCATCCTGCCTTTACGACGGTGATAGGTTTTTGTTGCTGATTACAAATCGTATCGCTGACAATTCTCATTTGAGTAGTAAATCATCAAGGATTTGTAGCGCGTTTGATAAGGTTTCAATATCGGTCATTAATGTGACTAGTTATTTGAGTTACCGTCTTTTATCTCTTGCCAATAGAAATCTGTTTTTTTTTTTGTTATTTATTGTGGCCCACTTTTTATATACTCATATTTTAAGTGACGTACTTTAATTTATAAAGCAATTGGCTATGGTGATCCATCCTAGTGCTCCATAGTGATGCAAATATTGAAATTGTTTCAACTTTTTAACCAATCAACCATAACCTCATTAATCTGTTGGCGTTGTTACAGATATATACCATAATCCATTAAAAGTGTGAATTCCTCTGAATTTGTTAACGGTTGGACCTATACCAGATCACTTATATCTCAACAGTGTGGTCCCTAGTTTTCTTCTCTTTCTCTCTACTTAACAACAGTACCTTCTAGCGAGTTAGTTTCGTTTATGGAGAAAATGGACTCAGTGGAGGGCTCAGTAGAGTACGTTTCAGATTCCACATTACATTGTACTGTCTGCCTGGTGTACTTCTTACTTCGTACTTCATACTTCATATCTTTCGTAATTGTCAGATCTCGAAAATTCAATAATATTTCGGTTATAAACTTATATTTGTTCCAAACTCTAATTTCGAAAAAATGTTCTCAGCCTTCTAATAGTGTACAATATTCACCTCTTTCAAACAGGAGTGTAGTCTATATGAATGTATGAATCAAATTAAGCAACAATGTTATTACTTTTTAATTATGATGCATTTTTTTTATTGAAATAAGTGTGTCGTTCAGAACCAATACTTAAGCGTTGATTTTCTCATTGATCCATTTTTTGTAAGCACTGACGCTAGTGTAGACCGAGGGGTATTTGGTAGTGGCACAGGGAGTGTAACCCCATGACACGATACCGACCTGCTCAGCACCTTCGGAAGTGTAACGTACCAATGGGCCACCAGAATCACCATTGCATGCACCATCGGTGGTACCAGCAGTGTAAGAGCAAATGTTCACATTCTTAATTGGTGCCAAGAAGGGCAGAGCGGCTTTGCATTCCGAATAACCAATAATGTTGGCATCCAATGTTTGCAAGACATTTGGCAAAGAACCAGAATTATCACGTCCCCAGCCGAAAAGTTTGCCGTCACCAGTGCTTTCGTATTTACCAGATGGCAAGGACACTTTGTTGACAGGTGCTACACCATCACGTGAGAGCGCGTTCAAATCGAAGCCATCGGGAATATGGATGAGACCAATATCATTGGGACCGACACCACCGCCATAACTTTCATGTACGATATATTGCGACTTGCTGGTGACCTGACGGACCTGTACATCGGATTCGTCATTGCGTGAGTGTAGACCGGCGACCACCTCAAAACTGTTGTAGATGAGGCAGTGAGCAGCAGTGAGTACCCAGTTCTCGTCGATGATTGAACCAGCGCAAAAATGAGAGCCGGACTTCAGTGAGACGATGTATGGAGCCTCACCCTTCTGAGCCTCGTAGCCATTGATGATACGTCCCGATGCGAAGGCAGGCTGTGCAATGGCGTCCAAATTGGCTGCGCTGACACTGGCAATAGCCAGAGCGAATACGACGAAGCTCTTCATTTTCGATGGAGTGCTTGATTTGGTTTGAATTTTATGCTTAGAAACTGCACTATTTATACAAAAAGTGTCATCAAGCCTTTGTAATCGAAACTGCAATGCAGACATAGTTAATTAATGTAAGCTATTAATTGATAGTATGATTTATGAGTCTTACAGAGAATAGTGGGCTAGATAATGGGCATAAATGTCAAGATGCACTTCACAGTTTGAACTTGATAATCACTTCATTTTACAATAGTTGTATGCTCTATCAGTTTGCTTAGATCTTATTGATTTGATTAAATTTATGATTAGATGTTATTGAATTAGTGCGCGATATGTAATTGGCATAATAAGGCTGTCAGTTTGTTTATAGTTCAAGATTATGTTTTGTGAATGAAAGCAGGCGGGGTAAGTACCCACGTACCTTGCCATCTTATCACAATTTAAAGCTTTTTGATTACATGCTTATAAAAATGAAGCATGGGCATTGGGTATGTGTGAGCTAAAAACCCATTTAGGTTGTTAACATATGTTCATCTATATACTTAGTATATTTGTAGGCTTTGAGCAAATGTAATATAAACTTCTTTCTTTTACTTATGGTCTCAACTGCAGTCAGTATATTATAAGTGATGTGAACACAAGCTCAGAAAGGACGTCGAACAAGACTCAGTTCGAAAATATTGTTATTCTTGACAGAAACAAATTTTTGTACGCCTAGTTCTTTTATTCTTTACAAGCTAAAAATTGCTTTCTTTCCAGTTTCCCTACCTTTTTTTTTAAAGAAACAACACAAAAACTTAAAATTTAATGAGAAATGTTTATTATCATTCGGAAAAACATTCTTTGGTATTATTTTTTAGATGGTTATTTCTTTGAGTCCAATTTTCTATGACTCGTTCGAGCATTTCGTCTGGTAACTGACAAATGACACGAGTGATGTTTTGCTCCAAGGTCTGACTCGAAGCGGGATTGTGCGTATGGACTTTAGACTTTATATATCTCTGCACGAAAAAGTCTAACGATGTGATAGCAGTAAATCCACTGATCCTATGATATTTCTTCAGGTTGTTTTTTGTCCTAAATGCGCAATTTTACCTTGTTTACAGAAACAATAAATGGGTCTCATCGTTGAACAAAATGTGGTTCGAAAGCTCATAGAGTGAAGCGATGTCGCTTGGGAAGGTCGAGAGGTGTCAGTTCTTTCATAAGCTGTGTTTTGTACACATTAATTTGAAGATCTCCACGTAAAGTACGTCAAAACGTTCCATACGTCAGTGCGAGTTGCTGGGTACGGCGTCAAATCGACTCTCCACGGTTTTCCTGTACGCTCTCAGCTACGGATGGTACATTTTGTTCACTGCGTGCTGAACGTTGTCTATTCGGTTGAATACTATTCATTAATGAATGCTGGGTCTCAAGATGGGTGATGGTGTTGTGAATAGTATGCTCAGTACTTATACTATTGTTGACCATAATTTGAGCGAAGTGAATGAAACACATGCTTTACAGAACGTGAACTTTTGTAATAAAGTTGAACGATCTGTTAACATTGCTCATTCGTAAGTCTTGCCATGATGAAATGCCAAACAATACTGAACCAAAATAACATGACAGCTTTTATGGCTGGTCGCGTGATCCGCAAAAAAAAGTCTATTAAAAAGTACCTCTACTTGGGTTACCCTATCTATGTGCCAGTATATGAGATATAGTGATTTCTTCATATTATTATTGTTATTGCTGCCTAAATATAGGCCCGAAAATGAGAGAATATTACAACGAAAAGGGTGTTTTGTTGCGATCTGTCATTTAACGGTATTATTCGTAGCTGTTTCGATTCCGAAAATAAGCAAAGGATGTGATTACTTTTAAGAAATTTCTGAGTACAGTATTCTCTCTGTATCACAACCACGACCACTTTTTTTATAACTTAATTCTGGAAGCCGTCAGCGTATACAATAATTATGTCGACTCAAATAATAAATAGAAAGAAAACAAATCAGTCCATGCCTTCTCATTACTTTCAGATATTGTTTCTGATCCTTATGCCGATTTACTTTATACCATATCAGTCTGTTAGATTTCCCCAAAAAAATTTCGTCACCAGAATTGGCATCCTATCTTTCCCTAGCGCTTATAAATATACCGAATGTATTTATATCTATCAATTCGCTTCACTAGAAAGTAAATTATTTGGCCATTGAAAATATACATATATTAAATTACTAAAAAATAAAACTTAATTCGAATCATATGGGGCATTGCCTTTACTTATTAATGTCCCCGCCTGCAAATATGCTAACATTTTTAAGTTCGATACCTGTTTTGCTTAGTTTAGCTAACAATTTGTTAATAATGCTTTTGGTATCATAAAACTAATAAGTTCTCAAGTACCTCACGATTATATATTTATATATATATATACATATATGCAATACAAAATATAATTATAACTACTGTGAAATATAGTTTCAAGGTTCTTTCCAACTAGTAACAACCGGGTACACAAGTAGTAAGCCGAGTGACTATTTCCATACACATACAACTGGTATTTTAGACGGAGTAAGGCCAGATGTTTGCTCAATTTCCAAAGTCTGTAAATAGTACTTCATTCAAGCTAGTTACCGTCTAATTCAATTTATATGCAATGAACAATTTTAAGGAGCTAATTTAGTCTAGACATAAAAAATCGTTTTTATTTTTATTTTATGTTTTCGAAAGTTTAATTATTCAAGAAAGTTCTATAAGAGGATTTTCAAAATACAAATTATTTTGGAGATACATGTCTTATGTTGACCTGGCATCCACAGTGGTTCGGCCGTAAATGAAACTCTAAATTATTTTTCTCGAAAATACTTTTAAAATGATACCCACAATTGTTCAAGTTCTACTGGAACGATTTACCTTCAATTTTTAGACAGTCTTTTTTTTATAACCTGAAGAGGATATATTAAGTTCGTCACGAAGTTTGTAACAAACAGAAGGAAGCGTCGGAGACCCTATTAAGTATATATAATATATATAAATGTTGAGCTGAGTCGATTTAGCCATGCCCGTCTATCCGCCTGTCCGCCTGTCTGTCTGTTTATACATATATACGAACTAGTCCCTCAGTTTTCGAGATATCATTTTGAATTTGCACTACCAAATTTTCTTTGCATCAAAACATTGAGTTTAATTTCACTTCACATTCATTACAATAAACCTTAGAGGTCAATTAAATTTTCCACTTTTCCGTGGATGGATCGAAGCTAAGAGAAAAGGTTGGAGGAGGAGTTTTCTGTAAGGTACACCCCGTCAATCATAGCATTGGGCTACCGGACAGCTGTAAGGTTGATGTTCAATGCAAGTCAGGTCTATCCTCACTAGAAATGAAATCAAGCTACTTCATCATCAGACTTGTTAGAGTGACTGAATTGAAGCACCATTCATATCTTGCGTTCCAGCTTCGTTCTCGTCCAGTGGAACTCGTGTACGCTTGCTCCTATGCTATACCGCAAGATCTTCTTGCCATAGAATAGAATGCAGGAGATCTTGTGAGCTACCTGCCCTTAAAAAGGTTCATCATAAGGGGGAAGAAGATTATCAGTCTTCTTACAGGACATTGTTCTATAGGCATTCATTCGGTGACGGTAAAAATTTCGTTGGACGCTAGTTGTCAAAGTTGTATGGAGGAGAGGGAGATGGAAATATCCAAACACTTTCTCCTCCAGCCAGCAGTCTATCACACGGCAAACTAAGAGACGTACTCGAAACTGATTTTAGCCGTCTCAAGAAATTTGTGATAGGCTAAAAGCGTTATGGCGATTTGCAAGTTTCTTATGATGAATTATATAGGAGTTTTAGGTACCACAACGAACCCAAGTTCTAAGCTGTCTTAGTCAGATCATTCTTAGAAGCACCCATACTTTTCTTTGAGGCAATCGAATACCTTTCGTCGATGGCTAATGTTTCTAGTAACTAGATTACTTTGTAAATAATTCGACAAAGTAAAGCTGGAAAAAATTACAACGCCAAAGTGTGCAAAAGATTGGACATGAAGACATGTGGTCAGATGAACACTGGGTATATATATGTAGATATATTAAAAAAATTTAGACTTTTGGTTTGAAACGTTTACTTTATTATAATATAAGGAGTTAGTTCAATGTGTAGTAGGCACTTTGGACTTGCGCAATCCAATCGATGTAAGCAGAAACGCGGGTGTAGATTGATGGCATATTACCATAACCACAAGGAATGTATCCCCAGGAGACAATGCCGACAAGTTCAGATGCAACGCCTTCATGTTCCTGTACCAGAGGGCCGCCAGAATCGCCATTGCATGCGGAAATACCCTTTTGCAGTGAGTCTGTGCACACATTAGATGATCTAAGTTTTGTACCCTTACCGACTGCTTCCTCGCATTCGCTATACGTCAGAAGTTGAGTTGTAACGGTTTGCAATACCTTAGCGGCGGCAAAGTTGAAGGCCTTTATTTGACCCCAGCCATAAAGTTTAGCCTCGCCCGAATGAATTTCTTCGCTTTGTGGCAAAATAGCAGGCTGTACCCATTCATTGTACACGAAGGGTTCCGAAACGTGCAACAGGGCAATGTCGTAAGGGCCAACGCCACCGCCAAAGTTGGCGTGCTTCAAACCAAAATCAACAACACGCGATTGGGTCTTCTCGTTAACTTCAGCACGTACATGTAGACCAGCAATAGCACCCATACCAATGGGGCTTGAGATGCAGTGAGCAGCAGTAACGATCCAATCCTTAGCGATGATGGTACCGCCGCAGATGTGCGAGTGGGACGTTGCTTTCGAGCTCAACGACACAATATATGGAGCAGCGTGTTCGACGGCATCTTCACCCTTAATGACGCGTCCAGTAGGCAGACTGGGTTTGAATTGTATGACAGAGGAGGCGCTGGCGCTCGCCACGAAAAATACTAAGACAAGAACAGCTTTCATTTTGGCGGAGTTACAAGAACTGACTAATTGCGAAATTTGTAATTTATGCGGTTTATATGGTTAGGTGTTTAGTGATAGAAATAGCTTATCAATTTATTTGGACGAAATTACAGAACGTGCTGTGATGGATTAGCTATAATTTCATTTCTCCTGTACACATGATTTACTACAGCCAATATAAAGGTTACATGGCTAGCCAGCAGTTCGAAATCATTATCAATATAGGAAACCGCTTTCGATTGACTTTGAACCCAATCATAACCAGAGTTTTCCAATTTGTTTCTATCAAAATTCTAAAAGACTTGGCCCATACAATACTTCAAATGACAAGAGAAGGTTATGACAGAGGGAAGATAATCTTGCCGCAACATATGTAGGCCTTAATTGATGAGACATCAATGGCTCTCTCCTGAGGGACAGCACTACCAAAAGGCTAAGCTTCACAAATAAGTTTAAAGTTACTCTGGTTAGTTAGGTCGAATGGAGCAACTCCATGCTTGAGCTCCTACTAAGCGTTATCACTATTAAATGGTACACTGACGGCTTGAAAAAAAAAATCAACATCCCGAGAGACAATTTTCCGTTACTTGTAAAATTTTATGTAATCTAATCACTTACGTTTTCGTCGGAACGTGTGAATAAAGTATTTTCAATGATCGTTATTTTCAGAAAAATTGTCAACCAATATTCATTCTTTAAGTATTTCTCTTCGGAAAGCAATTTCTTACAATATTTTTCAGGCAATTTGGCATTCTGCGGGCTATTCAGCGACCATATTCTTAAACTGTGTAACCGCATATATCGATAACGGGTTTGCTTTCATATTATCAAGCTCCACCTTATGAATTTTTTTTAGTCTCGTATAAAGCTTGGGGTCGTCAAGAAATATGGTGTGTGTTAGAAATATTCTTACCACCAGACTCGTAAAAAGACGATCGAAGTTCTCATAAAGAGAACGTGGCGCATAACTTAAATAAGGGAAATAATCTAACAGCGTCAAATGACACGACAGAGGCGACCGATTGACTGAACTATTCCGTGAGATAACACGTTCACCAAACTTGGTTTTGAATAAATCGATTGCGACATTCGCTGGGTGGCTTGTGGCGCCGACCTGTTGGAACCATATATTGTCCAAGTCCATACCATCCATTTTGGGCAAAACCATAATTTTTTCAACATGTAATGGTGACTCATGGATTACGTACGGATTTCTGCGACCAATAATGCATACTTTGCTTATTGATGAAGCAATTCAGACAGAAATGAGCCTCATCGCTGAAGATGACTTTTCGATGAAAATCCGGATAATTATACTCACGCAACAAAGTTGCTAAAGAGAGTATTATAGTTTTGTTCACATAACGGTTGTTTATAAGTCCTAAAACTTAAAGAGTCAGATATTGGGTTATATATACCAAAGTGATCAGGGTGACGTGCAAGCTGTAACTTGAGTAAAAATTGAGATATCATGCATTCATGATGAAACTTGGTACACGTATTTCTTGGCTCTATAAGAAGGCTAAGTTCGAAGATGGGCAAAATCGGTCCACTGCCATGCCCACAAAATGGCGAAAACCGAAAACTTATAAAGTGTCATAACTAAGCCATAAATAAAGATATTAAAATGAAATTCGGTACAAAGGATCGCATTAGGGAGGGGCATATTTGGACGTAATTTCTTTTGGAAAAGTGGGCGTGGCCCCGCCCCTACTAAGTTTTTGTACATATCTCGGAAACTACTMTAGCTATGTSAACYAAACTGTATAGAGTCGTTTCTTTTAGGCATTTCCATATACAGTTCAAAAATGGAAGAAVTCGGATAATAACCACGCCCACCTCCCATACAAAGGTTATGTTGAAAATCACTAAAAGTGCGAAACACTAAATTTTACGAAAGAAGTATCAGAAAGAAGCTGAACCCAGGCTTTTTTTAAATTGAAAATGGGCGTGGCGTCGCCCACTTATGTACCAAAAACCATATCTCAGGAAGTACTCTACCGGTTTCAATGAAATTCGGTATATAATAGTTTCTTAACACCCTGATGACATGTACGAAATATGGGTGAAATCGGTTCACAACCACGCCTTCTTCCAATATAACGCTATTTTGAATTCCATCTGATGCCTTCTCTGTATAATATATACATTAGGAACCAATGATTATAGCTTAATAAAACTTTACACAAATACGTTATTTGATGCGAAAGTATAAAATGTTCGGTGACACCCGAACTTAGCCCTTCTTTACTTGTTTTCAGATTAGATAATGCTCAGCCTGATTCACAAACATACGACAATTCTGCTGGTAAATTTTTTGCAAAATTCGCCACGACGACCTCACAGAGATGTCCAACGCTTGAGAACGACGTGTGAGAGACTGACTTGGGTCTTCCTCAATTGATGCGCTAGCGGCAGCAATATTCTCGACACTACGGGCATTTCTCACTGCCACGGACAAATTTTGTACTGTGTCTGTTGATTCAAATTTTACCACTAGATGTTCAAATGTTGATCTGACAGAACGATTATAATTGGACATAAAGCTCTTAAAGTTGAAGCCACTGACTCTAAATTTCGGTAGTAAATTTTAATAATTTGGACTCATTGTGGGATCGTATATCTTTCCATAAAGAATTAGCAAGACTTACTGAAGAGAAATATCAAAAGAACGCGTCCTTTGCTAGCTCTATCGGTATATACATATTCCCTATTGCAAAAACCGATATGATTACTTTGTTAAATAAACCATGAGTTCATAAGATATATAAAATCGATTGTTTCAACTAGACGTGATCTCGATTCAGGCGTATAACAAAATTATTTCAATGTGAAAAGTCATTGTATAATGGTAATTAGAAATACTGACTCTTAAAAAACGAATCAACGGTATGATATTAGGCTCCTCAGTAGCAATTGGCGTCAGCGCGTCAAACTGAAATTATATTTATTATCGGTTACTATTAAAGTTTATTACGCTCACACGCAATATCAGTGTCGATATCTCCAGTACACTCATGGTAAAAATAATAATAGCAACTCTTTAAAATTTTCATAGAATTCAGTAATATTTTCAGAGGTAATAAATTTCCTCCATGAATTATGAAGCATGTTTCTATATATTATACCATATATATATATGTATATATATATATATATATATATATTGTGACTAAAAAGCACCCGGAAATTGTAATTAAATGCCCTGTGAATGAAAACATGATTACGTTGATTCAGTTTTATCAAGCCTACCAGTAGTACCAAGCTTTCAAGGATGGCCGAGTGATCGTTGAAGACATGCCTTCGACCGCTTCAATATATGAAAATATTAAAAAAAAGGTGAAGGATGTGGTGCTTTAAAATCATAAATATAAGATATTTTTCATATTATTTAAAACATCCGGGTACTTTTTAGTCACAAAGTACATATTGTACATATATTATTATATTCTACATATTATTGTATATAAATATGTATGTCTAATATCCATGTATATATAAACATACATCCTGTAATGGATGGAAAGTTGTTGCTTTACAGTTCGTTGATTCAGTAAAAAAAAGGACTTCCAGCGTATACACACTCACATATGGCATATACTCAGCTATTTGTCTATTTTTAACGGTGTTGAGGGTTGTTATTTCAGTCGGTGCGCCTGGTGGACAGTGCGTACAACGTGAACGCCCGGAATAACAGCATTTTCAAATACACAAAAGCGCCCGGTTAGGATGTGCTCTACTCAAGTGCTATGGGCCGGACATTGGCCAGCGCTGGATGCCGCTGTGAGATTAGAAAATCGCTGATTTTACACAACATGGAAGGGCGAATATACAAACATGCATATGTATATAAATATATATGTGTGTGGTTATGTTGTACTTGTACGGTATATGCATTGACGGTGGTCCGCGTGTATCAATCCGCTTCAATATCACCACGCTGCGTCCTTTGTGTGACCTTACTAGTAAAGCGAAGCGTAAAACGGTGGGGTGAGCGTATTTTCACTGTAGCATGAAATTGCTTTGCATTTACCGTTATTATTGCAGTTATCACTTTTACCGTCGCCAGTAACACACTTCATGCACATTTTACTATATACTATACAAACATATGTATGTACATACATATGTAGGTATGATATGTATGCTTTGTGGAGTTGCGACAGATGGTGTGTACGCGCTTAATGAAATGCACTCTATTTGCGTCTGACCGGCAACTGCATGAAAATGCAGCGGAAGATAATAAATTTCTCACCTGAGTGGTGGATGCGAGCACACGTGTGCGAAAATCATCATACGTATAAATTTCATAGCAAATGCCCTTGTCCCTTACACACTTTTTTGAAGAGCGTATCACAGTTTAAATTTTCTGTAACATGTTTTGTGTATGCAAATTGCTTGAACACGAAAATTCGAGAAAGAAACGTTAAATTCTGTTGTATCTGCAAGCTATTATATCCTTCACAAATCCAAAAGATTCTATATGAGAACTTGATTTTGATTTGTCAGTTTTTACGACAGCCATAGTTTTGACCCGGACTGAACAATTTCTTCGGAAGTTACACCGTAATCCTAAAAAATAATTTCTTGCAAAATTTCGTGAAGATATCTCATCAAATATAAAAGTTTTCTATACCAGGACTTAATTCCGATCGTTCAGTTCGTATGGCAGCGACATGCTATAGTGGTTCAATCTGAAAAATTTCTTTTCTTAATAACTGCAATAGCAGTCCTATATCGATGGTTTCAACTAAAGAGCCGATTCTAAGATAACTACGCCTGTCCATTAAAGGTGGCCAACAGGAAAGAGTCCACCAATGCTCGCACATAGGCCAAATCACTTGGATTGGCTGACTGCAAGGAATATGTTTACTGCAGACTCAATCAATCTGTTACTGTTCTCTTTCTTGAACTATAAGTTATTAGGAGCGGGTGACATCATTTCAACTCGTTTGCAACAAGGTATGAGAGATCTCTTGTCACAACTGGTAGGGCTGATGAGGAATAACCTTCCGATGGCGTATATCCCACAATCGTGTAGAATAGCAAAGGTAATCTTGATCCCCAAGGTATGTAGGTAGGAAGGACTACTCGCTGGCCAAACCATTCAAGCCGATTAGTCTCACATCCTTCATTCTAAAAGGGATGGAAAAGATTGTGGATAGCGATATAAGATTAAAGGTGCTGAAAATCGTATCTCTACAGGTCAGACAGCAGGCAGATCAATAACATTGTTCTGTATCAACTTAAGACCGAACTCCATTCGGTGGATTATGGCGAGGTTGCGATATGAGATCTCTTCCGGGCTTGAAGCTTCTAACACGGTGGCGAGGAGTTTGAGGTGTTTTAAAAGGTCAAATCCCTGGCCTCATATTAGACTCAAGGGTGGAATAGACATGTTGATTTCACACTATACAAAGCCACCAAAACAGACGCCTAGCCGGCAGATCCTGTGGCTGCAAGCCGTCAAAAAAAGGCTGTATACGATGATCGTAAGGCCTATTGTCACTTATGACGCGGTTGTTTTAGAGTCTAAGGCAACGCAGTCTTCGGTAGGCCTTCAATTATCGAAGCTTGAAAGGCTCATCAGTGTCTGCGCTTCAGGGACAATGCGCACTTTGCCCACTGCAGCACTTGAGGTCATGCTGGAGCTCATACCGCTACATCTAGTGATCAAACAGGTAGCGAAATATACCACGTTGTTAATAGCAGCAGAGGGTTTCGACAAAAGGAAAATAATGTCGTCTCAACAAACGAATGCCCCAGGGGAAGACACACAACGACGTTATAACCAGGATTAGCTTGTCACAGAATTTTAGAGTTCTCTCGGCAGTAAGGCGGGGTGGAATAACTTCACGCTAGACATACTGCTGAGGGGCAGCAATGTCGAAAACACCGCAAGGTATTGGAGCAGGCGTTGCGGGTCCACATACCCAACTATCGAAACCGATGGACGGACTTCCGAGCATCTTTAAAGCAGTAGTCTTTGTTATAAGTCAGTGTGCAGAACTAAATATAGACGGCAGCTATCGGAACCATCGTATCGCTATACTTAGCGATAGTTAAGCGACACTAAAGGCGATCTCAACGTATGAGGTTAAATCACTTTTAGTGGAGGAGTGTATAGGAAGGCTGAGCCCTCTATCAGTGTGCAACCGGGTACACCTACTCTGGAATAAAGAGGCATTTATTTGAAATCATATTAGGGATCCCTCCAGGGTTTTTGGGAGAAATTCGACATCGGCGCCATCTTGCGAACTTTTGATATTAACGTCTTTCGGTTTTTTGTATTGCAGAGTTCAGAAACGTACAAAAATAAGTTTTGGTTTCCATTTTTCCTTTCATTATTTCGAAATACTCATATCCTGCGTTACATCAATTCTTTAAAGTAGGTCTCCTTGATGGCGATATCCTCCCAACGTAAATTCCTGCATAGTGAGTGATTCTTCTGAGAAGAATGCCACTCGAAATAAATCTGAAGAATACCGTAAATTACTTCGAATAAGTTCATTTTGTAAGTGTTCCTTAGTATCTTGTGTGCATCAGCGAGTTTAAGTTTTGTTGACGGTCACAAAGCTTTACCGAAACACCGTCAGATTGAGCTTTAAGATTGTTAAACCATCGTGATACGTATTATTCGGTTTTTTAAGATACCTGTAACCTCAGCAATCTCATCATCTTCAATCGTTGATATGCCAACGCAGCCATTGTGACTCATTAATCTAATTTTTAAAGGATAGAAATCGTAGCAATGGATTCTTTTATGACTTTCCGTCAAAACCCAAAATTATAAAAGCTCCCCGGTCGCGCCTACTTCAACGTGCTTTCAAAACCAAACCAGTCTAATACCCCCGAATGATAAAGCTAAGCATTGGGCCCATATTTAATACACTATTAAAAAAAAAAATTTTCCTCTTGGCTGTACCGAAGAACCCTTTCAGTTATTTAAATTTGTGAAATTCCCCCATAACGTGCCTTGAAAATATATACGCACTTTCGTCACAAATACGTATGTAAACTTATTTGATAACTCGATTATATATTTTACCATATTTCTCATTTATTGGTGCGATACCACCGAAATGTTTCTTTAAGCTAATCGCATCTTATCACACAGACTGTTATCGACATATCGGTATGGCATATAAAAGCTATAACCATAGGATTAGTTCTGCAATTAGTACCTAACTATTTAAATAGCGACGATGAAGTGTATTTTGCTTCTACTACTGCTTATCGGCTCGGTATTTGCAGCGCCAGGCAAAAAAGGTGTGGCCGCGGCTAAAGAATTCCAACCAGAGGCACGTATCATCGGCGGTGAAGTCGCCTCTCAATCGTTGGCGACATCATACTTGGTCTCACTAAGTGCATCGTCCATTGCCTACGCACATGTCTGTGCCGGTGCCATCATTGCCAAGGAATGGGTGCTAACAGCGGCGCATTGCCTGAAAGAATTGGAAAGCACAGCTGGAAGTGTGATTGGCCTGCCCGTCTATGCCGGTTTAAAGGATCGTTCCAATGTGGAGAATGCACAAATTCGCAATATCGACTTTGCCTTTTCACACAAACTATTCAACGGCACTAATGAGAGCTCACCCGATATTGCGCTACTGCACTTTACTCCCGGTTTCAACTTCAGTGGCGATGTGAGTTCCGTGCTTTTGCCATACCGCAGTGAGTCATATACGAACCAAACAGTTGTGACCTATGGTTGGGGTTTGACTAAATATACAGAAACCACATACGCTAAGGAATTGCAAGTGGCGCGTTCGGCAGTGTTGCCCAGAAAGCAGTGCCTTGAACAACTACCAGAGGATGCGCCACTAGGTGTTGATCAAATTTGCGCCAAAACATCGGCTTGTTTAGGCGATGGTGGCAGTCCATTAGTGTACGAAACAAAAGGTGGCTCCGAATTGGTTGGTATCACCTCGTGGGGCTACTTGCCCTGTGCTGTTAACAATCGCCCAACGGTATATACCGAGATTTCACAATACATTACGTGGATTGCTGATGTTCAATGGGCTTATTATATCTTGAATTAAATGGAATTTCCTGTATGGCTTTAAAATAAATTACTTGTTGTGAATACTATATGTATATATGTTTAAACAAATTTTGTTAGTGTTGCACTTGACTATCTAACTGTGTTAGTAGATATGGACAACCCGCCATAAATAGTTGCACTAAATTCTAAATTAGTCCAATGTGGTATAACACGTCTGGCATATGGATTAAACCAGTTAGTTTAAGATTTATGACATCACAATAAACTTCAGTGTATTTGAAATTATTATATTAAGTAATATAGTGCTGTTTATACAAGCGTCATAAAAAATTACGTCAAGTGCTATTTGGTAAATAGTTTATTGATTACATTATGTTTCTAATTGTACATACTTATATACTTGTATGCCTTGGATTTGAACTTAGGGAGTTCTTCTGACACCTTTTTGAAACGGGAGACAAGATTTTAGAATTTATTTTTGGTTTCGCGAAATTTTAAATTTTAAGGGGGCCCATGCTTCTGGCCCCAGTAACATAGTCCTGTGCTTAAATCTCACGATAATAGTCGTTAGCAAGAAATTTAGTACAATTAAAGAGGTTATTATCGAGGCTTTAGCCTATTTGGAAGCAAAAGTCAATTCGTACTATAAAAATAATCATTCGTGACAAGCTTTTCCATAAAGTAGTGTTTCTCTTCAAAATAATAGAATTATTTGACTAATTGTACAAGTAGAAGTTATAATACTATAAAGTCTTATGTATCGTTATAAAAAATTTCAATGCTTGGAAGAACTGTCGATGGAATCGATTCAAGAATAAATGTTTATAATGAATCAACTATTCAGAGAAATGAAATATCTAGGAGGTCATTCAAAGACTGCCACTAACCGAATTGTTAATGAAATATTTGGCAATGTAAACTGACTTAAGAATGAGACCTATTGGTTAAGATTTGTAAATTCTTAAGCCAGTTAAGTTGCAATTTTTTCCCAGAGACTTATATAATCTTATAATGAACATATATATATTATATATAATCATGTTTCCGTTTTTTGGGAACTCTCTCATGATATTACACTGCCGACCTGAACAGGGTATATTAAGTTGGCCATGAAGACTGTAACAGTCAGAAGGAAACTTCATTGACTCTATACACTACAAGGTGATTTTACCAAAAAACCAATTTATTCTCTTATTTTTTTGTGCTGTTTACTTTGGAAATCACCTTGTTTATACATATAGAAGTTTGCGGGCCTCAAGAGGCATCCTATTGTAGTCCAGGAAGCAGGGTTCTGACATGTCTATAGCTTTCGCATCTGCATTTCATTGCACCTACGCGGCCAAATTGATGCGGCGCAGTTAAGGATCGGCCGACCGATTGTTTTGTATGCTGCCAACCAGGTTTCTTTGTCATGTGCTGCCGGTTAGCGACTTGAGGATTTTGTTGCGGCTCAGTACTTTGCCAATATTCGCGGTCGTGTGAGGAGTAAAGGAGCACAGGCTGTCGAATATCACACCTTCAATCTTAAGGTTATAAACAGTGGGAATTTTAACGCCATCATATCCGAGTCCGTACTCTTTCGTCCAGGTAGTGAATATGCTGTGGATTTAGTGGAGGAGAGTGTTAGAATCCGTGCAGCGAGAAAGCGAGCAATATCAGAGAGATAGCCGTTTACGTTTGCGCACATGCCATCGATTCAATTGCCCGACCTCATTATTATGCAATCATGAAGGGATAGAAATTCCCTCTCGTGGTTGAGGGAGTTTGGAGATGTAGAAGTTAAATAGCAACGACGTGCGGACACCACCCTGCGGAACCCCTTTTAATTCTTCTAAATTTAGAGTTTTTACCTCGAAACAGTACGGCTGATTATCGACAGCTCAGATAGTTCATGACCCACCTCCTCAACTCTGCAGGGACCGTAGATTTTTCGATGTCTTCAAGTAACGCTGTGTGATTGGCTCTGTGAAAGGTTTTTGACAAGTCCAACGCTAAGAGGAACGTAATCACGGATGCTTTTTTTAAAACCCATCGGTATTGATTTACTAATGCATATAGCCGCCAAACAAACTGAACGTTCTAAATAAGGACACTGTTTGAAGAACTATTTGACAACATATCTTAAAGAAATATGACATGAATTATTTTCCAAGTCAAGCTGCCATGAAAACTGAGTGCGCAAAATAGGGTCCTTATATGAGAAGTGGTCGAAGTTCCTTTCATGTTGAAGCTATAGGCCTTCTTACACTTTACACAAATATTTCAAAGGTTTCACTCTTAACACGACTGCTTATAACCAGCATCACTGCCGTAAGTACTTCACTTCGATGCTACTGTAGCACACGTGTCATTTATAAGAACTTATAATTATTACAGCTTAAGACCACATAAATACGATAAACAAGCGCGTACTGTTGCTTAATGGAATTTAAAGATTTTCGCGCATTCTTGTGTGATTCTCTTAAGGCTTTCATTTCAATACATACATTTACGTTTGTAACCGCAATGGCTGACGGGGCGTATGAGTGACATATCATTTACAAGCACTTGTCGCACATTCGCTTGCGGTTAGCGACAATTGTTATGTAATTAGTGTTTACATTACAATGGCATTACTTAAATAAATAAACATAATTAATCATTAAACACTTTATTTATGCCCATGATGAATATGATTAGTGGTAAACGCATAGTAAATGTGAATCTTATGGCTAAAAAGTGTGATGATTCAAAAAAGAAATAAAGTGAATTTGTCCAATGATTGATGAAGGTGAGAGACAGGAGTCGCATAAATATTTTAGCACACCATAGAATGACAAAATCATTAAAAATTGTATTTTTTTTTTTTGTGTTTTGTGTAGTTGCTCGCCACATATCAAATACTGTTAATAAAGTTTGACCATAACTGTCAAGTTCACTAATTACATAGCAGCGACAAATTAATATTATTAATAACACAATGGTATTCAACTTTAGCGCGCATCACGGGAATTGGGTAGTGATGCTAATATCGGTGTATCATAGCAATATTACATACATACATACATAGATATATGCAAATATATATACTTATGCGTATATACATTGCGCTCTTGTAATTGATTTGGTTGCCTTTTTGTGTTTTGTTTTTGCCATAAACCCGTAAAAGCATTTATATTGTGCAGTTTTTTTCCTCGGCGCATAGAAGCTGCATACATGCACACATATTATTCATCCCCATACATGAGCGCGCAAGGGTAAACAAGTGCTTTTTAACGAGAAATGTGTAATTGGATGTGCTGTATTTAAGCGTACGCCATGAATATGTTATTTGACATGAAAGTGAAATGTTAAAATTACAATTGAATTTTCCTCCGGTGTTATGTTTTAATAATTCACAAAGCAAACACCATTACGGTTCGAATTTCGCAAATGAAGGAATGCATTTAAATGACAAGCTATACTTGAGTAAATATTTGCGCTGAGTGGGCAATAAATTGTTTAAGGGTTAAGTGGTGTCCTCAGTTGGTTATGTGAGTCATGTATAAAAATGCATATTTCTGTTTTCTTGAAAAAGTGCTGTGTAGTTGAATAGAGTTCTTGAAATAATCCCAAAAAATTAATTGGAAATTGTAAATAAAACGCAAAATATTCAATTATTCATCAATATTTATTTTATAGTCTTCAAAGTAATCTCCACCAGATTTTAAATTTTCCAGTCCTCGAAACAATCTAATTCCAGATTCATAAGCACTCTTATCTCAGTAGCTTGTAAAATAGGTTCCTGACCTCATCACAGACTATACAAAATGTTTCTCTAACGAGCAATAAATTACTATCTTTATAAATAAAAACATAACCATCAAAAATTGTTGTGTTTTAGGACAGAAAACGTCCACAAGGAATTTTGGGAAATGCTTACGAGTTGACAATTTTAGTTGGCTATAAATCCGTATCCTTTTGATATACATACATTGAACAAGCTGACATGAGGACATCGGTCAATTAATTCTAGATAAAACATTAGCCTTCATCGATTCGCTATCTCTCTGTAAGCTAAATTTTTAGTGTCTTACAGATTTGCCTGCGTATATGGCAGTTACAAGGTGCGTTCCAAAATAAACAGGATTTTTTGAATCTGCCACCCATTGGTGACGCCATCACTATATCGTCTGGTCGGGTGCGTTGGAATCTACTATCTTTATCAATTGTCCAGTGAGAATTTCATTTCACTTCATTGATTGGGAGTGAAGTTATTGGGTTTTAAGTGTCAGTTTGTGTGTGTGTTATCGGTGCGAAAATGAGCTTCGAACAAAGAGCCAACATTAAATTTTGTTTTAAAATTGGTAAAACTTCTACCGAAGCGTTTCAATTGATAAAACAAGTTTATGACGAAGATTGCCTATCTCGTAGCAGAGCTCACGAGTGGTTTCGACGTTTCCAAAGTGTTCGTGAGGACATAAATGTCGGTAAACATGTGGGCGAATCAAAGTCCGTGATCACTGGAAATTTCATCGAAACTGTGGGTGAATTCATCAAAAATCAGCCCAAATCATCATAGAAATTCATGAATTCATGGGGCGATTATTTCACCAAAAGTCACATTTACCACTCTCAGTATTCGCCTGATATGGCACCGCGCGAGTTCTTCTTTTTCGGAAAGGCTTGCACCGGCATACTGGCGGCCATACCGGCCAACGAGCTAAAACACTCGTTCGACATGTTTTTGAACGGTGCAAAAAGCTGTATTGAAGCAGAAGGAGACTATTTTGAATAAAATAAATTGATTTTGCAGAAAAAACTATTTGTTCTGTTTGTTTTTTTTTTTTTTGTTTTTAAGTCCTGTTTACTTTGGAAAGCACCTTGTATATGCTATATTCGTATCAAATTTCGTGAAGGTATCTTGTGAAAGGCAAAAGTTTTCGCGAGAAAGATTTGAGTGGGGTCGGTCATTTTATATGGTAGCTATATGTTATAGCGATCCGATATCGGCGTTTGGAACAAATAAGCAACTTCTTAGCAAGGAAAGGACGTGTGCAAGACTTCAGAAGGATAGAGCGATGGGCATGGCGAAATATGTATATTATTTTCTTTTCGACGTTGCCTTTTGTGTATCACAAACTACATCTTGTTCAGGGTATAACAACTGAAGCAGAAAATTTTTAGTTAATATATATAAAAGTAGATGAGTTCAGTTCACATTGTTCTGCCTTCAACAGCTAAACAAGTTTGAGCTGATCTCAAACTGTAAAGGATGTTCCTCTATATGACAGTGAATGATTGTGATTCTAAGCAGAACGGAGTTCTATGGTTCTGCGTGTATAGAAAGTTACCATTAGTTACTATTTTTGTTGCTGGTACAGGGGTAGAGAACATCGATCAAATAATTTTGAAGCATTTTTCCGAGTTGACCATTTCAGTCGGCTTTAACTCCGGCTTCGTTTTGATGTACATACATATGTATAGCAACTCTGGTAGTCACTTCTCTGCTCTCAAAACTCATTTATGCTCATGCCTTTCGTTTGTTTCGCTACTCTCTAATGATTGGCGAATCGAAGATGTCACTATGTTTAGCCCTCGCTGTGGTGCAAAGCCACTGAAACTGCGCATCTTCACCGTACAGTTCTTATGTTCATCCCCGGTTTCTCACAGGCAACAAAGAAATACCTCGAACGTTCTTCTGTCTCATAAAAATCAAACAGCTTTACGCCTGTAAAGGTGACTTAAGCATTTTATGCCATTCCACTAACTGTCAAATAACAAGCTTTTGTCCGCATTTGATTAATTTTCGGTTATGCAAATTCTAAAAATGAAACTCTGCAAGTTGAAAAGAACACTCTACAATACTGTAGACAACACCAATATTGAGTCCCAAAAACAATTGCCCATACGAGTATATTACAGCTCAATGGCCAAACAAGTATTCTTATGTGTGTGTGTTAGTGTACAAGAATCAAGGCTGAGTGTCTATATTAAGTGAACAGGAGTCGCCGAGTCAAGTGTGGCTACTTGTGTGGATTAACATTTCAATTGCCTTGTTGCCGAATTGTAACTGTTTGTGACAGATGAGACCAGCCAGCCATGCTGTGCGCAAATGGGTGCGTGTGTTGACCTACATGTAGGTAATTACACCTCTGGAAAGCACTTACAAGCACTCGAACGCACTTGAGTAATTACCGAAGCACACTCACTTTGAAATGTGCCCGAAAGTGTAGTTATGTTGGCATTGAAAAAACTGAGATTTTTGACGTTTCGCGTAACATTTTTATTAAGAAGTTTATTGTGTGCTTCTCATATTGTTCTGGTAGCCACTTACAGTTGTTTGTGACAGACGACCCGCTGCGTGGGTTTTGATTGCTTTGGTTGTCACGAAACAATGTTGCGCCTTAATTTTCAATAAACGGACGCAATCAACATAAAGAAATTCGTTGGAAAGAAACGGCAAAATGGAAAAGAACAAAGCAATCATTGCACAATAAAGAAGGAGTGCTGAAAGGTAGTTAAAAAGAACAACACACTCACTTGTCGCTCTGAATGGCACCATAAAATTTGCATCCATTGGCGTAGATTACCTTCTCATGTCAGATACTGGAACAAATACAACAACTGTATAGCAAAACATTACAGTTAATAATAGTAAGAGTTTTAGGAAAAACTTGTCGTCAAAATTGAAAAAAAAGAAAGCGGGAAAAAATGGAAATTTTTGAAATCACTTAATACTTCTTAAAATTTTATAGAAGCACGTTTGCGAGCGACAAGTAATAATTTCTTCTACGAAATATTGTATTAGATATCGGACTAGGTGAATTAGTGAAGTAATATTTGATACCAGCTTACCAAATTTCAAGCGTAAATGATGAAAATCGTTCTAAATCTGATCCTACATCTGTCCCTAGCAGCCAGGTCCATCTGACTTTAAAGCAAATATCTCGAATAAAAATTTAAGTATCATAATCAAACTAAAAAAAGTATATTTTCCTAAGGATAGGGTAAAGAAAAGAGGGCATTGGGTTCACACTTATGTCAATAAGCTAATAAAATCGCCTGAAATTAAATTTTAATTTACCTTATTCCCAATATTAGTCCTAGTATTTTTTATACCAATACAGGGTATATTAAGTTAGCCATTTGGTTTGTAATACCCAGGAAGCAATATCAGAGTCCCTAAAAAATATATGTGTGAAGTGTCAAGACCTGAGTTATTTAGACATGTCCAACTGTCTGTATGTATTCAAACTAGTCATTTAGTTTATGAGATTTTGAACTGAAATTTATCATCCGTACTTCTCTCTCCAAAATGTTTCTAATTTTTTGGAACCGCCGACATCAGACCATTATAGCATATAGCTGTCATGCAAACTGAACGCTCGGAATCCACTGCTTGTATGGACAACTTTTTTATTTGTCGAGATATCTTCACGCATATTTTGCATGATTTATTGCCTAAGGCAACGTTACAATCTCCGAAGCAAGGTTTTATTTTGATCGGGTCAACATAGCATGTATAGGTACCACAGTTCTTGTGAGAACTTTTTCTAAATCTATACACTCGTAGTTCTCTGAGAATATAGAACCTGATAACTGGTAGAATTCCGAAATAAGGAGTCAACAATTTTCAAAATGCTTTTAAAAGTCCTAACAGCATACTTGGAATAATAAGAGAGCTATTATGCTTCATTTGCTCATCCATCGTTCCGTTAATTTCTTCTTCTCGCTACAGCGATTGCCAGCGTGTTAGAACCGGAGTACCAACACTTTCCTCTAAACCAAATTTTCATTTTGTGAATATAAGTTCCCAACGTTCAGTGGCGGTAGTAGTTTTATTTTGCTAGGAGGTTGGTGTTCAGCGTGGACGAATTCAAGTTGTGTAAACCATTATTATTTTCAATGACTTCAAGTACCGGGCTTTCCAACATGGATGATATGATATCTACTAAGTGTCGTTTGGCCAGTTTTAATATGTCATGATTCGTATTTTTTTCGTTTCATTGTATTCAGTAATGTTTGCAATTACATCAAGGAAAGATCTACGCAAGAACCACGTTTACAAGTTATTCAACTTTATTACCAAAATTGCTACTTTTCGTGCGTTTTTGCCAGTTTATGGTCATACTAATCATCCAACGGAGCTGTTAAATTTGTCCATTTGTTGAAAATTTCGAACGAACATTTTCTTTACATAATAATTCAAGCAAGTGTTGCTGAAGACCGGAATTTGTCGATTCCAAGACGTTCTCAAGAACTAAGACTCTCTCAAACTACAACCTGGCGGATTCTGAGAGAGGACTTGCTCTAGCATCCGTATAAAATTGTTCGCACTCAAGAACTGAAGCCTGTGGTGCACCATAAACGTCGTGAATTTATTGATTTTGTCTTGGAACAACTTGAAAATGATAACGATTTTTCTAAAAATAGCATCTTCTCCGATGAGGCTTACTTTCATCTGTGTGGTGCGTTAAATTGGCAGTTTGATGTGTTTTTGGTCTGGTGTAATAATCGGTCCATACTTATTTTCAAATAGAACTGTAGTAACGGTGTCAACTGTTATTATAGAGCGGTATAGAGAGATGATAACCAACTTTTTATGACCGCAATTGGAAGAAAATGAACTTTGACAACATCTGATTGCAACAGCACGGGGTTACGTGCCACACAGCACGTGCAACAACCGAGGTATGTCGAGAAACGTTTGAGCTTCGATTATTTTAAGAAATAGTGATATTAATTTATTTTCATGAAGTTGTAGTTATTTAGCACCATTAGACCCCTTTTTGTGGGTTTATTTGAAGTCACTGGTCTTTTGTTATAAACCAGAGTCTCCTAAAGCTTTAGTAGTCAATATTGTAGGTGTTATCTATGACATATGACTTGATTTAGTAGAAAATGTACTCGAAAATTGGGTTCATCGAATTCGTTCCTGCAAAGGTAGTCGCGTTGGCCATTTGAATGATGTTACATTCAGAACTTAATTGTATCGATTGTACTTCATATTAAATAAAAACAAATTGAATTTCCTTAA
>NW_017536607.1:27985-38353 GCF_001853355.1 Bactrocera latifrons
AAAAAAAAAAAAAAAAAAAAAAAAAAAAGGTTTGAATTTCCTTAACAATTCGTGTTTTTTTTTTATTATTTTTCTTTTTTTGTTTTTTACTGATATTGGAAAATTTTTTTGAAGGTTGTCTCTTTCTTCTGTACTTCCATATCCAAAGTTGCGACTCTTTATTATTACATTGTAAAGTCTTTCAGATATTCCAGGTTTATGTGAGTTCCCGTCTGTTAAGCTGATATAGTATTAACTGAATTGCTGAGGCTCTCAGTAAAGATGGCAATATATTATTTATGTTTTTCTCGATAACGGTAAAATAGTCTTTGTTTGCCAACTTATACCAAAGACATAGACCAATATAGTTTTCGAAAGGATATTTCTTGGACAGTGAGTGTATGAATTACGATTATATCTATTTTTTTTTTTTTTGTTTTTTTTTTTTTTTTTGTTTTTGAATGGTCGGTCTATCGCCGTAGGTATGTGGACATGGAATATAAAAAAGTTCCCTAATAATTAAAAATGTGTGTGAAAAAAGAGAATCAAAATTTAAGGAATACGTTTCTTATGTGAGAAGCACCCGCTCCCACTATCCCATCATCAAGCTGTTGCGTTGTTTCTGAACCATCGGTGCATCAATGTGTCATATAAAAATAGAAAATAATAAAAAAGGATGATACTTATAGTACTTTTTTTTTTCGAAAAACAATCAACTTTCAAAATATCCTCTTTCTAAGTGACAAGCTTGCCTTCATATCTACTTCGTGCTTCGGAATTTGAAGCGAGTCTTGTGTAGACATTTTAAGATTTGTATTATTCTTGATTTGCTACGTTTTTTTTTAACGAATTTACAGATCTTGATGCGGGGGCCTTGAAACCATACTACTTCAAATGGTAATGCAAGAGACTCAGTGTACCGTTTCTGGAATTATTTCAGTATCATTTCAGAGTAATTGAAAAATAATATTAACTAGAATTTTCATTTCATATTCGATATTTTGAAATTAAATGTGTTTTTTTTTTCTGGAAAACACTTCACCATATTTGAGATGTCTGGAAAGCATTCGATTTTCTCACTTGTCAGCTTCCGTGTGCGCTGCACATAAGTGGTTGCACACGTTTTCCATCGTCTACAAACGCTTGAATATCAAAGCTGAAAGCGGATATACACTTAAAAACGTTTCCTTAATGATTGTATACACGTGTGTGTATATATGTTTATATATATTTTTTTTCGTTTGCTGATTTTACGCCATATTATAGCAATATGTGGCTCCGTAGACACGCTGCGTTCTTCTTTTGGCGAATTTTGGCGAATTTTCAGATTTTATTTACAAATGCATTTAATTGGAATTTCGTAAGATTTTCCCATATCGCTACGCTTCATCGGTTGGTTTCATCTTATTTACACAGCCATGTCTGCGGTTGTTTGTGTATACGTGTTCATATGCCCCAAATAGCGCAGAGTCTGCATGCTGAGACGATAAATCAGACATTATTCGACATTCATTTCATTTTCAATAATGCAAAAAATCCAATTGGAATTAATGTGCGAGAATTCGCTGTTGAAAGGAGAGATTTTCTTCAATGGTTTTATTAATAATTTTTGGCATGAATGTAAAACGTGTCTCACGGCCAAGAGCAGGGTAGGGTTAGGTGGCTGCACAATTCTACAATTTTTTTGTGCTTGCCACATTTTTACATGCACCATAAAACCGAGGCAGCTTAAACGTTTCGCTAAGTTATTCACGTCGATGTGCATAAATTTGAATAGTAGCGCGGCACTAGATCATCTCACGCGATCTCCTTTGGCACTTCGTGTCATTAACCTTTGGAGAAAGCAGGAGGTAATTGCCTCAAAAGGGTATGTGTGGTATGTGAATTTAATATTCGTAAAAGAACCAAATGAAATAAGTGGCATACATGAGTGATGTGTCAATAACCCGATACAGCGGAAGTTTCGAAATTGAATTATGCATGTATTTTCGAAAGTCATCAACACTAAACATTATTCCGCATTTACAAATCTTTGTTGTAAACTACTTAATTTTAAAAGCGTCAAATGATCGGAGCATGCATAATTTATGATGGAAGCGCTATTTCGAATGACAGCAGAAATTTCTCTTTCAAGTCAAAAATGCACGCACTCGTAGGTAGCACTGCTTGCTGAGTGACATTTACAGACTGGAAAAATACTGCAAATAATTTTAAATACAAAATGACTTGCTCAGAATTTTGATAAAAACCCAACGAGTGGAAATTACGCGCTTCACACATTTTCTTACTTTATCTTTGAAAAAAAATTTAAATAAAGCTTTCACCGAGCGTTTGGTATGAAGGCTTGAAACACAGTAAGCATTGCTTTTTACTGCACTGAAGGGAGTCAACTTTATGCTGATATTATTATTGAATAGAGATCTTAAATTGAAAGCATACAAAATACCGCTTGTGCAAGAACTGAAGCCGCTGGACACTCCCAAGCGCCATTGCTTCACTCTATGGGCTCTTGAAAAGCTCCGAGAAGATCCGACGTTTTTGAGCCCTATTTTGTTCAGCGGTGAGGCCCATTTCTGGTTCAATGTTTATGTAAGCAATCAGAATTTCTGCACTTAAGACAAATCTCTGAAGGCCCTCTATCGACCCTGTAAAATTTTATGAAATTATCAACTATCTAAAGTGCGATAAATCACTTACTAAATAGGACAGGGACATATCATTAACACCCAATTCGCCTAGAAAAGGCTTTATAAGAGTCGTTGCGAAAACTTAACAAAGGGCGTGGCACCGTCTACGTTTAGGTGAAATCACATATATCGGGATCCGTTCGACCGATTTCACCAAAGTCAGACTGCAATCTTGCCTACTTCCGATATAATATAATATTAAATTCCATCTGAATATTTCCTTTCCAGTGTATAAATCAAGAAGCAATTATTATAACGGGATACAACTTTGCACGAATAATATCTTTAAAGTATGCCACCTTGTGACCAAAAATTGTCCAAATCCAACAAAAACTTTTCAAGCCCCTAGATACCGAATATTTAGACCCTAGTACCTATAGTTGACCAAAATATCGGTCAATGTGTGAAATATATAATTGAAATTCAGGGATAGTCCTTTCAACGGTATTTACGTGGGTCAAAAATAGGTTGAATCGGGTCAACACTTCCCTTAGCTCCCATATTTCTAATATGTATAAAGATTTTCGAATTTCCAGGTGACTTTATACCGGCCAACATATGAGTTATAATAGTAATAATAATAATAATAATAATAATAATAATAATAAAAATAATAATAATAATAATAATAATAATAATGATAATAATAATACCCAACGAGGGGCGCAATCCGCGAAGAAGCGGAAATAACCGAGTCATAAAAGGCAAGAGAGTTTTAAGCGTTGCGATCTTAAGCTGCTCAGCTACAGAAACAAAACAGCAGCCAAAATTAAGAATTAAAATTAAAGTTTATAATTTTTAAATGTTACTTGTTAAGAGTAGGTAATGAATGGTAAAGAGTGAGTCTGTTAGATCAATTTGATGGAGCATGTTTTACAATACACCGTTAACTCTTAAAGTTGCTAATGTCAAAATAATGGCACCTTAGCTTTTGAAAGCTTAAGAACACTTAAAATAAAGTGATATTTTTTATTTTTTGAGTTTTATAATTTGATGTATTATATATTCTTTTTATTTATATATTAAGGGCGTCCAAGTGATTTATTTTCCGCATTTTTCTCAGTGTAATAAAAAATTTTGCATGAAAGAGAGATAATATTTACTTTGCTTTGCGTACTTATATCATCCTACCTACTGTACTTTTGTAATTTTTTAAGAAAATATCCCTCTCAACTAAGCCATACTAACATATTTTAAATAACTAAATTTGTATGACCACCTATACTGATATTTTTAATATTTACGTATGCAAATATTTACTTGTCATTGAAAATCAACTCTCATATATATTCTTATTTCTATTTTATCTTCGTTATATTGATAAAGAATTTTTTCTGGCTGCTTGATTGTGACGGCTACTAGCAAAGAGAACAGGAACATTTCCAAAATAATTTCATATTGTTTATTTATGATTTAATGTTATACATCTTTTATTTGCTTGAAAAAACGGAGGAATAAATAAACTTTATGAAATTTTATTTACTTTGGTGACACTCTGTGCTTTTTGGCATTCGAAGCGCTTGGCATTGGAACAATGCCATTCCTATAAAATGGTGTTGGTCAATTGTAAATAAATAGTAGCTATAAATATGCAACAAAAGTAAAATGCAAGTGGGTCTACATATACATATCTCACACCTCTTTGAGTTATTGCAGGAAGTCTTTGAGAAAACATTGGTCAGCATTAACATATTTCAAAATGTGGAAACGGCGAAATTGGATTTGTTAGGTTAGGATGCATGCACGTTACAATCTCTGAAGCAAGTTTTTTTTTTTGGATCGAGTCAACATAGCATGTATAGCTACCACGGTTCTTGTAACAAATGTTTCTAAAACTATATAGTCCTCTGAGAATATAGAGCACCATCTGATAACTGGAAGAATTCCGAAATAAGGAGTCAACAATTTTCAAAATGCTTTTAAAAGTCCTAACAGCATACTTGGAATAAGAGAGATATTATGCTTCATTTGCTCATCCATCGTTCCGATAATTTCTTCTTCTCGCTACAGCGATTGCCAGCGTGATAGAACCGCAGAACCAACACTTTCCTCTAAACCAAATTTTCATTTTGTCTCTGTAAGTTCCCAACGTTCAGTGGCGGTAATAGTTTTATTTTGCTATAAAATTGATGTTTAGCTTGGACGCATTCAGGTTACATAACCCCTTATTATTATCAGTGACTTCAAGCATGCCTGAACCTGGCATTAGTGGCGCAAGATCTCAACAGCTGTTAATGCTGGTACTTTTCGATTCTCAAAATTCTTAGAAATGGAACACCCAAACCTTATATAGTATAACCACAACTATTCTATTAAGGTTTGTATACTTTTCAATATGGTTTTTTTCGACGCTTTTTTTTCCACTCTGATTGAGGTATCTTCACAGCATGCGTCCTTAGCGCATCAATCGCCTCTTTGGATGTCGATAAACGTTGACTAAGAAATTTTGTTTTTTAATATAAATTTTATGCAAGCTTTTTGAAATATTATATCAAACTTTATTATACTCGTACATCTGTTAATATTCGGAACTCAGCTATAATAAAAATCCTACTAGATATATTTTTACTGACACATTGTATGTATTCATTAATTTATTTTCGATATAATTTAATTACAGGATTCGGGCACTGGCACACCGGTCACTATGCGAGTGGATCCCAAAGGATACTATTTATATTGGATTGATCAAAATAATGAGATGGATATTTTGGACATAGCGACCATACGCGACACACGAACTGGCGCATATGCCAAAAAGCCAAAAGTGAGTAAATTTTATGGAGAAATTTTATTACAAATAATTATTACTTGGCTTTATGGCGTTATTATTAATTACGAATATGTGTAGGCGTTATGGCGCGAACATTTAATTAGCTTTTATACTGTGAGACAATTAATTATCGGCAAGATTGATTGAGGCTAAGAGCATCAAACAAAGACAGACACACTAATGCAGCAGACAAAGGGTGTAAAATATGTTGTGAAGCGAAGAGTATATTACATGAGAAATGTTCGCTTATACATAAATTAAATGTATTATAACAACAATAACGTTGTTGGCTATCTCTCTGAATTTCAATTATATATCTCACACACTGACCGGTATTTTCGGTAGAAAGTTAAACAAAAGCACAGCGTTCATATATTCAGTGCTTAGAGTATTGAACACTTTTGCCTCGATTTATGCAATCAACCAGATACTACTCCGCTTTTCTTTCTGTATTTGAAAATAATATAAAATCACAAGTTGTTTTTGTTGAAATCCATTCGGCTATTCTCGTTAATACCATCATAAGCCTAACAAATAGTGCTGCAAGCGTAATAAATATTTATATACATACATACAATTTGTACATATATATAACGATGGAGTATATTAGCAGACATTCGATGCCCGATTGGCGGCAGCAGTTTAACTATAAATAAATCATTAGTAAACAACATTCGCTTTTAATTTGGTCGAACACTTCTGGTGTTGCGCTAGCACAACTCTATTTGCACATAAACCAATATACACAAACACTAAGCTGCTCGCGAACCGAACACTACAACCCACACCCCTTCGAGCACCCACACAGCTCTGCTTGGCAAATAAATAGCGAAGCAATTTCGGAAACATATTTGAATTCCATGAACTAAAATTCATTAAAATTGTATTTGATTTTAACAACCAGAGAATCACAGAGAGGAAAACAAAATTGGGACAGCGCATTGTAAATAACTAGTGATTAATTACATTATGTCATTAGACGACTTGAGTATAAATAAAAGCTGAACCAGTGTGTAGTAGCCCGAAATAACGGTGTGTATTTGTGTTGGCCATTGTAGGCATAAATAGCGCAGTTCGCTTGTAATTTTGGCCATAAAAACAATATCTCAATTTGCTTTAGGCTATGGCTGTAGCAGCAACAATGAAACATCTGCCGTTAACTGCAGTCGCCTCACTTTAATGTAAACATTTTAATATATCAAGTATATATTGTATATCCTTGATTTATGCGACAGCACACAAAGCTAAAATTAATTTGTATTTTGTGTGTGTATTATGGACTGGCTGCTTGCGCTTTATATTCTTGTTATTATAAATTACTTATGTTCCTAGAGATATATGTACTAGAGCTGATCGATTTACCGGGAGCCAAAAAAGAAAATGTCGCTTATGTGAAAAATGTTCTACCTATAGGTCTATTGTACCCTTTCTTATGTCACATATGTTCACAAAGGTGCAGCACAAAATCAGTGCCTTGCTGGGCGCGCTGGAGGTGATGTAATCCCTGTCCACGTAGATGGATCTCAGGGCCTTGAGTGTGTTTCTTCAAATTGCTGGGCAATCTAAAATCAGGTGTGATGAATTTTCTGGTTTGATGTCGCAAAATCGGCAGTTTGCTTAAGAGGCTATGCCCATATTGGACAAGTGTTTCTTGGGTCTGCAGTAGCCAGTATACGTCGCGACAAGGAGACGAAATTTGTCTCAAGGGAGGCTAATCATATAATATCTCTAAACCTTGCTTGGTTGTAACCTCCCAAAAGCAACTTGCTGAGTGCTTCTTTATGGTTCTAACAACATCATCTCGCAGCTACCCGTTTATCCCCGGCACCCAGATCAGGTATACACAGTTGTTAAGCTATGATCGCCTCCTCAACAATCGGAGCTGCAAAAAAGGGGCAATGCGCCGACACGTAAAAAGCTTGCGTATTTTTTTTTATTTTTTTCGAAGCCCTCACACATAATCTTGGCGATCCTGCATGTCTGTAATGCATCCTATTTCCCCATTATTCGTGCGTCAGCCCTTTCCGAAATTTCATGTGTTTTCTTTTTAGTGATTAATGTGTTTTCTGTACTGAGTCGATTGCCAGACGAATGAACTATTTCGCTTGCCTAATTACTTAGTGGCCTGGAACCTATATTGAGTCACTTTACGGCAGCTACTACAACTGCTGCCTTAATTAACGTTTTTGGTTTTAAGTATTGGGGAATATATATAGTCCAGTAAAAGGAAATCCATTACTCTTATTATAGGAGAAAATAGAAAACTAATCTGAAAATAGTATAAACTCAAATCCTAGAAGTAATGTTACCTGTCTACGGGTTAAAACTACTGATTATACATATGACGTGTAGTGAGTGTGCCGGTCGAGATATTGAAATCAGATATGCTTTTCTTATGATTCGTTTAAGGAAAAGCAAGTCCTTCAGCAAGCTCTCACTGTTCTCAACGTGGTTTCCAAATTTTATATTGATGTTTTATCCTAAAAGCTTCATATGTTATCTTAAGAGAACCAAGAATGAACGAAACAGCGACTATGACAATTACGTCAAGTAATTTTCTTTGCGTACCCTTTAGAGCAAAACAGATTGGCTCGTGACGACATGTAATTACTATCGTTTACTGCCTATTATTGGGTTACATATGAATTTGTTATGCCGAGAATTTGTTTTAAGGGGGTATTCTAGTCTAGAAATCAAATTTTGGGCAGTTTTTTCAATTTTATTTAAAAAAACCAAAAAATATTTTTACTATCCATTTTCTTATGATGTTTTTTTTACTGATATCTTAAGAATAGAGGAAAAAAAATTTTTCAAAAAAATATTAAAAATTAAAATAATTAGAGGGGGGGAGAGACAAGTGTAAAAAAATAGCGCATCCTGGTGACATTGTTCCTGACTCTCCTGGTGGTCTGAAAAAAAAAAAAATTAAAAATTAAAAGAAATTCTTAATCAGTAAGGATACTGTTATAGTCCCTACCTCAGGGAACATGAAATAAAAAATTTTCAAAAATGGCGACTGCTTGAAAATAGAAATCATTTTTTACGTTTTTTTTTTGAAATTCGTGAATTTTTTAAATTTATTTAAAAAAAATTTTGACACGATGCTGGTGGGAACGATAAAGGATTATAAAAAGAAGGTTCACACAAACTTTCAAGTAAATCGGCTGTATAGAAGTTGATATAATGCCGGTACCGTGTGGAAAAAGGTAGTTTCGAGAAAAACGGGTTTAAAAAAGTGAGTCAAATTTCTGGCAGTCTAAGTCATTTATTAGTGCGCTAGGTACTAAAATAACTCTAGCTATTAAAATAATTTGAATTTTTAAAAATCCTTTGGAGGATATGTGCTTAAGGGTCTAAACTTTAAATATATGAAAAAAAAATCGAATTTTTCAAAATTCTAGAGTAGAATACCCACTTAAAGTGTTTTTTTTTTTTTTTTTTTTTTTTTTTTTTTTTTTTTTTTTTTTTTTTTTTTTTTTTTTTTTTTTTTGTTTTTGGCTTGTTAGTACAAGAACAGGTCTGCTGGATCGGTAAACCAGCAATTCTTAAACTTTACTCTCTTATCGAACTTTGTCAAAAAGATTATCGGCTGCTACTCCATTTCCTAACCATTCAATTAAAAAGAGATGATTCTTATAGAATACTCTTTCATCAGCATCTGTTGATCTTGAAATATTATATGTTTTTTGGTCGCCGGTTTTTCGATTAATTTGAGGCATTAAGTTTGAGATATTTGAGATCCGGTGCTCCTCAACTGACCAGCTTTCGCTAGACTGAGCTTAAACCACCTGACATGCCATTATATCGATTAACTCGGTGAATTAGTTGAAACCGGTGTTAGCCGCAGTACGTTTTTTGCATAGTTTTAATTTCCACTAGTGAACTTTTTATGTCTACAGTTTCATTTATTTCGTTCCATGTACGGAGTGGAGTTTAAAAATTCTAAACTTTACTTTATTCAATATGTTGCCTCGTCAGCTAGTTTCCCCATTTGTATATTTTACTACAATTGTGGCAAGATATATATATATATATATATATATATATATTTATGTAATCGGTTGCACGTAGAATAACTACAAGGCACCCATTAAAAAATTAACCATTGTGAGGCTAATATAAAGACACACTGACTGCCATGCCTACCAAACAGCTTTTACAAATTGCAAGGGTAGGTCTAATAAAATGCAACTAAAGTTAACATATTATCAATAGATTTCATAAGCGGAAAGCAGACACTTACTTTTGAATGGAAAACTCCTTGCAGAAGACGTATTTACTTTTAAGAAAATATGGTAAAGTTGTAAAAAAAAATTAAGTTTGGTGAAAGTATTTTATATACAATAATTTAGGAAATAAAACATCAAATACTATGATCAGAGGCTTTAATTACCAGTTCGCCGAACTTATCGCTGGCTATCACTTTATTGCTCACATATCTTTGAGGGAGATATAGAAAGGATCGTTTCACAGACAGTTCTGGGTACTTTTGCCGATAGCTGGTACTCAACTATTGCAGTTTTTCGTTTGTCATTGCAAAGGACTGTAAATAAGAGTCTAGGTGTGCCTTTCCATGCAATGTTGAAGAATCAGGACGCTCGGAAGATAATTATTTTTGAATGCCAAATTACTTGAGGATTTATTAAAATGTTTGTTTTTAACTTGAGCGACTTGAACCATCACAGAACTGTCAGGGGATTTATTTATATACAAGATAGTTCTCCGGGATTAATTCAATAATACAGTGCACTTTTTTTTCTAAAAAAATTCTGTACATTTGGTATGAATTTAGCAAGCGGAGCGAAAGCCTAAATTATTATACGACTATTTAGCTTTTCAAGGATTTCTAAAATTTCCATTTTTGGCTATAAGTTACCCGATGCCTTTAATACAGTAAAAATTTAATTTTTTCTAATTTAAGCTAATTAA
>NW_017536607.1:38588-45665 GCF_001853355.1 Bactrocera latifrons
AAAAATAAATAAAAATAACAGTTTTTTAGGGATACCTAATTTATATTTTCTTGTTTTTGCATTAAATTGTTGTTATGTTATTACCTTAAGCAGTAATCCATGAAATATAGGAAGAAATAATTTCCTAAGGATATCCCTGATTAATTTTTTCAACTTTTTAATTTAAAATGAAGAGCAAAAGTGATATTATAGAATTTAAAAAAAAAATTAAAAAATGATAATTTATTAAGGGCACCCCTAATTAATTTTTTTTTAATTTTTTAATTAAAACTGAGAGAAATGAAAAAAAAATTATTTAAAAAATTTCAATTTTTTTTAAGGACCCCCCTAATTTATTCTTTTGCGCACTGAATACATGATTGTGTATTTTGTAATATGTATGAGCTTTCACAATCACGCCATTTCGCAGTTGCTGCACTATCGTCGTCAGGCGTGCCACTAGCATTTAGCCATAAATAGCATGCGCTTTTCATACATACACATACACGCATACACGTGTGCAGATATGAGCGTATGACCCTCTAGTTGTAAGTGCAGATAATGCATATAAATAAATAGCACAGAAGAGCGTATGTGATTTTCAATGTTGCTTTTGTACGCATTATTGTGGCAGCTACTGTTGCATGGTGGCTCGTTACTCGCCTCGGTTGTCGCATATATACGTTGTGTATTCACTTATATGTATGTATGTAAATATATGTAAGCATGTGCAATGTCGCTCATATTTTGTGTCTTAACTAAAGGATTTATTCTGTATGTTCTTCTGTAAACAAGAATGGAAGCACTTTTTATAAATTTTTAAATATTTTATATGCATTTTTTACTTAACAAAATTTTTAAAAAAATCTAAAATAAAATTAGTTATTTAATTTTCACTGGCTTTTGCAAGAAAGGTCAACACTGTTGCGACTGACCGATAACTTGTGGCATTGTTGCAAATAAACCCTCACTTGGAGAGTGCATGCTGCTTAGGATGCGCTGCCTGACTCTTGTACCCACTTACATGGTATAGCATACATATGTATGTATGTGTGTGCTGTTGGCACTCACTCAAAAGCGTTTTCTTTGTAAGTCGCTAGCGCTGAATAATTAACCTTATCTGGGGCATCATCTGTTGCTGCAGGGATCTGCTACCCTTGCTGCCAGCTGCATGTCAGTGGCGCACTACACACTTTACAAACACAGTATACATGTATGTATGTATGCGCTAAGCACACTTGTATGTGTATCTTTATATAAAATGCATACTTTACGCTATTAAGATGCCACCTACTAAGCATTTCAACGGCAACGCAGCCTCGAGGAGCCAAACAAAAAGCGCATTCCTTTGCTACTTGCATGACTTTGCATGCTGTTTTTGTTGTTGTTGCTATAAGTACGTTGCTTCGCTTGGCAACATTATTTGCAATTTAGCTAGTTTTGCAGTTAACTAAATGAGATAAATTCTCAGCAGAAAGTTGATGCGTAAAGGAATATTTACGCTGGAGGAAAATATTTATATGTTTGTAATAAATTTATATGAAATAGTATCATTGTTGTTGTTGTTTATAAAGGCAGGTATCATTTACGAAGTCTTTTCTTCTAAAATGCTGTGGGCGTGCAACTCATATATAAAATTGTTTAGCGTCGGTTGTTTACAAAGCGTTGCAATATGTTTATCATACGCCCTGTTGCACCTGTGAATGAATATCTTTGAGTGACAGATACTCTATAAATAATGCTATTATATAATAAACGGAGGGAATAATTAATATATAATTAATATACATGTATGAATAAGAAAGTATTGAAGTTGTTACAAAAAGTGCTTTAAAATCAGTTAAGAGTTATATTACCGGATTGAGCTGATACTTTCTATTTCTGATTGATTAGAATTTACAGAAACGAAGAAATGTTGAATTAACGTTTTAAGAGCAAAATAAAGTTGTTTGAAGTAACCACTTCTAGTGTGACCATCTGAGAAAGTGCTCTTTTGGGATCCATAATCTGTGCTTATACAATTTCAATCATAATTTTTACCCAAAAAATGTTATCTATTTTCATTACAATGGCTTCTTCATGCTGTGACCGTCTCGTAATTTCGAGTAAGTATATTCCACGTGGACTTGACATAGTGTACTGACTACAAAACATTAATAATATAAATTAAAAAGTGGAATGTTGAAGGAAAAATGCGTTTGTCATATTGATGTTACAATTCATGAGGCGATCAGGAGAGTGCTGATTTGCAAAAATTTTCAAAATTATTCATATTTTATGCTAGGGATTGTCTAGGGAGAGAAAGAGAGAGAGAGAAAGATAGGAAGATATTATTACCAATGCCACGGCAGTAGTGTCAAAGTAAACGGAGTGGGTACAGAGTTGTAGACGGACTAGGGTTGCGTTGTCAACTTGGCAGTATATCACATAACTATTTGGAGAAAGCTTATTGTAGGTACAACAACAACAACAACAACAATAGATTGATTATATACCCTTTTCACTTGAAATGCTTTACTCGAAAGAGCCTATTTTGAAAAAGGAAATTTTGAAAATCGCTGAATCTCTAAATAAAAATCAGTGAAGAGACATAAGCATCAACAAAGTCTTAAGTATTCACAAACAAGGCTCTGTTCATTCAAAGTACAACCTTAATGTTCAGCAATTTTCTTCAAGTAATGTTCATATACGAGTATATTTAATAAATCTTAGAAATTATATATGTATATTCAATATGTCTTAATAAATTTGTACTAAGTATGTTGTTATTAGAACCGTTACTCAAGTGGAAATGATACGAAAAATTGACAAATATGGTACATGTCTTCATGCACAAACAGAGTATCGATAAGAGCTGGGAAGCGTGTCTGCGAAAACCGAAAAAAAAATATCACTCTCTGGCCGGAAACGGAAATATGCAAATGCAGAGCAGTGCGCCATGACGAAAGTGATGCGTAAAAACTGTATGAGCGCAGAAATGGCACAGCATCGAAAATTAATGAACTGTGAAAGTTTTCTGAGTGCTGTTGTTTCGTTGCAACAAAATGTGGGACATAATAAAAGCAAAAATTTTTTGTTGGTATTGTTGTACTTTTGTGACAGTCCATATCTGACAGTTATTATCTTTGTACAAGTTGGCTTTGTGTCCTGCAAAGGAAGCCATCTCTTTTGCTGTGCTTTCTTGACTTTATGTTCTTATTGTGCTTCCACTGAGTTGTGCAAGTAAAGCAAATGAAATCGGTGTCTCTTTAAGTAACCACGTATAAATAATTTATTGATTACGGTATGTTTAATATGCGGAAATTTGGCTGAAATATTTGTTTGTCTCTAACGTACAATGGAAGATCCTTAGGTTGCAACATTCTTTAAAAAATTGTACGCAGTTTTACAGTTAGTTAATAGGACTATTACTGTGTAGGTCTTAATGAAGACTGTGCCTTTTGTTATGTGTTTTGTTTTGTTTTGGCATGTTTAGGTTAAGATATACTGACCGGTAATACGGTATGCAAAAACTTACAAATACTTAGTAATACCAGATGGAGGTTCAGTTTAATTTGAGCGGAAGAATTCAGCACACAGGACAGCAATAGATTTCAGCATGGCCATTTTGGATCCATCTGTGTACATGTTGTAAGTTCGTTGGTGTGTCTCAGGCTTCTACGCCATCCATCTTCCTTTAGTGTGGCTCGGAACTTTCTATGTGGTCTAATTTGTCGACCAGCTCCCCGCTTATTGAGCTATGACGGAAGGTGCTTGCAGAGAACTCACCTAATGCTATGTACTTGGTATGATCCTTAATTGTCCATTACACTCCATTGAGTCTCGGAAGTTCCCATGGAGAAATATTGTACCTGCATGTAAATTGTAGCATATCCGTCTTATCAGCATTTACCGATATCGCCCATCGGTGTATGACCCTTAGTACTGTCTCCATGACATTTCTGATTATATCCGTATCTAGGAATTTCCTTATCAGAAGTATGGCAATGTCGTTTGCAATACTTCTATTAATTTTAGATATAATTCCAAATATTTATTTTTTAATTAGGATGGCAACTCTCCCCGAGTATTTTCAAATAATTCTTCAAATAACTTTCCAAAACTTATTATGTTGGGACAAGTTGTGATATATAATTTTTTAACCTTACTTTTTTTTCTTGTACTTTTTTGAGGTTAGCAATACCAATTACGTCAAGCAAACACACAAAAATATAGCATGTCTTTTAAACCTGTAACAACTTGGCAGAAAGCATTCTTAAACGTCTTACGTTTCATCCAAATATTTTCAAATATGGATGGGAGTGAACTTTTTCCAATAGGTAGCAACTCCATTTCCAAAAATTCCAAATATTAGACCCCTTAACCTTAAATTATATATTAAAATAATATATACTGATTTTTTTTTCAGAATAAGTTTTTTTGAAAGATGGCAACTAAAGAAAGATGGTTTAGTTTCACTTTTTTGAGAAGTGGCAACACTGGAATATTTTTCAAACTAACTTTGAATTAGAGTTCCGAACTGACCCAATATAAAAATTGAAATTGTGGAAAGAATTAAATTTTATTTTACACCTGGCAACACTCTTTCAAAAATTTCAAAATTCATTAAATGTTTGCCAGAATATTTTTTATGAATTTTTATAAAAAAAATCAAACCTTAATTATAAACTTTTTTGTTTCATTTTTTTGAGAAGTGGCAACACCGGATTATTTTTCAATTTACCTTTGAATTAGAAATCCAAATTGACCCAATATAAAAATTTAAATTGTGAAAAAAATAAAATTTAATTTTTTACAGGTGGCAACACTGTTTCAAAAATTTTAAAAATCGGACCTTATTGTTAAAATTTTTAGTTTCATTTTTTTAAGTGGCAACTCTGTAAAAAAGTTTTGAACTAAATATCCCAGTGGAAATCAAATCGGTATGAATTTTCACTTTAGCTGAATAAAATATTTATGTGAGATTTTATAAAACAAAATCAGGCCTTATTTATAAAATATTTAGTTTTAATTTTTTGAGATGTGGCATCACCGGAATAACTCCGAAGTAAATTTGAATTAGAGTTCTGAGCTGACACTTAATTTTAAAATTGTGTGGAATTATTAAATTTTATTCGTACAGGTGGCAAAACTGTTTCAAAATCTTTCAAAATTCATGAAATGTTTGCCAGAAATCAGACCTTATTTATAATATTTTTATTTTCACTTTTTTGAAAAGAGGTAATTCTGCTCAAAAGTTTTTGAAATAAATATCCTAGTGGAAATAGTATCAAATATCGTGTCAAATTGGTATGCATTCTCACTTCACTCCAATAACTAATTAGTGCATTTCTAGCTCTTTGCGCAGAAATTGCAATGAGGCTTTTAGAATATACCATATGCACCAATTGCTGATAAGCACATATGTATAACACGACCTGCCACACCATAACCTGCCAGAAAGCTATAAATCAAGCCACACTGCGCCACTGCAATTTCGCAAAAGTAAGCAATTTTAAGGTCATGTTCAATAAAATTGCATAACCATTACTGAGGCACACAAGGACAAAGCACGCATATGTTCACATGGCCAAGTGCAGAGGACATACTTACATATATGCGTGCTATGTTTTGTCTTCTCAAATATTAAAATTGGCTACCTTTTCGGAGGAAGTCTATAATTGATCGAAATTTCTAGAAGTTTATTTTTACTAGAACACACACATACACATTTATAATTCATGATGACATTTGATGAAAGAAATTTTGAGCGGGAAGAGGTGAAACAGAATAGCCTTCAGCATTTTTTTATTATAAAATTCTACTGACTTTCCTATTTTAATATGCAACTTTCATGGTTTTCAATTCGTTCATTGAAAAGCCCTGTAGGCTGTAAAGTATATTTTATATACATATATGTGTGTACATACATGTACACGAAAACTTGTTATATATATATAATGACGGGGTTTATACATAATTAATGTGCATTTACGTTTGCAGATGTGCCTGCTTGACTGCAGTTTAATGTATGAGCAAATATGAGATTTCCGCTATCAGATATAACCAATAGATAACCATTTTATAACCGAAACTGAAATTTTGTTTTAACCTATATCTATAAACATATTATAACCACAACTCAATTTTTTTCGATATGATTGTATGATAACCAATATATAACCATTTTATAACCAAAATGTTGGTTCAATATGAGGGTTTGATAACCAATATATAACCAGTTTATAACCAAAACTGAAATTTTGTTTCAGCATGATTGATTTCTATTCTATCGTTTTTCCTTCGCTTGTAAACTTATGAAAAGTGGTGTTACGCTATTTGGCGTTTTAGGTGACGATATGTACTCTTTCTATTCTAGAAAACTTAGAGTATGAAATTAGATCACATTCAATTTTATTTTTTGGAAAGAGAACACTGAACTTTTAGCATAAAATTATATATACATTTTGTATCTATACCAAAATCTATGGCAACAATAAACCGCGCCACAGTGAATGTGAAAGCATGAAAGGTGTTCTCAAAAACGTAATTGACCAACGCTTTTACAGTTAGGGCAAGCTATTTATAGTAGATAATCTATGTATGCGCCACACGACAGCCATTAATTTATGTGCGTTTTCGAAAGTATTTAAGGTGTGCTATCCACGCCCAGTTTCAGTACATAAACGCTAGGGTGTCAGTTATTTCCCAAATTGATTATTTTTTACAAGCTTCAACTAAATTTTCAGTTTTGGTGCTTAGTATAAAGATCAAACGTAAACCATCTCTTTATTTTCAATTTCAATCTTACCTAAATTATATTGCTTTTCCCATATATGTAGATAACATTGGATTCTTTGATATTAAGAATTACGCAAGTAAAATTATAGCTTTGAAAAATGTATATTCTACTACAAGAATGTTTGCTCCAGAAAAAAGCTTTGAATATTTTTTTCATAGAAGCTTTCCTTTAAAAGTTATACGCAGTTAAAGTAATACATCGAATCGAACTGACTGACTCATACGAATTATTTGTTGCGCATACGAGATGGTGTACCATATGAATATAGTACATTTGTTGCATAACTTTTAAAGAAATGATGGAATATTTATTAAATT
>NW_017536607.1:45819-47710 GCF_001853355.1 Bactrocera latifrons
AAAAAATTTCATAAAAAATATATGGGAAAAGTAAGATGTTTTAGGCTCGGATTAAATTAAAAATAAAAACCTTTTTTCCATATGATCCTTCATTTTAAGGCAAATATAGTATGCAAAATAATGAACACCTTAATAAATAATACATCTTTAATAGAAATTTAAATCATCTAGGAAAAATGAAATATCGTTTCGTGTTAAGAATATCCAGAGAGGAGGCTCCATTCACGAACTATGCTCTATGGCTTGTTTTTATTAGCGCTTCTTGCTAATAAAAAAGTCTTAATATTGACCGGAAAGAAAATCAAAATCTGATACTGTGCTAGTAGTTATTTTAAGAGTCTTATAAGATATTTAATAAATATATTTAAAGTGTAAAGCGTTAAAAAAAGCAAGTTTCCGCTGATTTTGTGCACGCTTTAAGTGTACCATATACTACAATAATAAAGAGCACTTAAGAAGATAGCTATAAGTCAAGGCTAGGCAAATCAGCGGTCTACCATGGCAAGCAAAACACATTTTTATGGCAAACTTTTTTTGATTTTTAGTAGACTTTGTTATGTGCCTCAAAATAGGCCTCAATTTCGAATAGCCGCTGTGGTCCAGATCTGAATAATACGGTGATTGCGGAAATAATTTGAAGCCAAAGGATTTTAACCATCGTTTTCACTGCCATGTAATACTGTGCATTGTCTTAGTGACATAGCGCTTTCTTTTTCTTTTTCAAAAGGTCCAATAAAGCTATGTAACAGTCGCTGCTGATGGTTCTTCTTTCTCAAAGTCGTCAATAAAACTCATTCGATGCGCACCCTAAAATGCAGACGACATAACCATGCCAGCCAACTGTTGCGTTTTTCCACGCTTTGGAGCGAGTTTAACGTATGCAGTGCACTCCGATGACTGTATATTGGACTTGATGCTAATACAAAAAATCCGGTTTATTACGCTTGAACATCTGCAAACACTATTCCGAATCATCAACTTGTCGTTGTTTTTGGTTAAAAATGCTGTCGTGTTGCAGCCACTTTACACAGAGTTTTCTCATACCCAAGTATTTGTAAATGGTATGAAGCGCCTTTATACAGAGTTTTCTCATACCCAAGTATTCGTAAATGGTATGAAGCGCCTTCGGTGCTAATTTCATCATGTCTAAATTTAGCAAACCAATCCTTAATGGCTGATTTTTTTGGGGTAGTTTTCGGAAATTTTTCATCGAACCCAATTTTTCCTTCAAATGTATTTTTTTCCTTCAAAAGGCAATATTTTATCAACCTGCGAAATTCCTTTTTATTCACAATAACAACACTTGCTTCAGTCAAAATGATATAATTCACACACTAATGATCTGTCAGCTGTTAAATTTATACGTGCTTTTTGAAAGTTCATTTGGATTTAGTTATAGTAGCACCATCTATGTGTCAGGCCAAGGACGGTTCAATTGGCCTGTTATAGTATTCGAATAACATCGTTGCCAGATGTAAAAACTAGAGCTTCAAGAAAACTCATTTAAGGTTTTATGCATTAGAGCTGACCAGACCGATCGCTTCGATCATTCAATTAATCAATTAGCCCCAATTCTTTTATTTTCAGAATCTTTTCGATTGATTATTATTTTTAGGACTGTTAATTGTTTTTTAAGCAAAAAAATATATATAAATTTTAAAAAATCAGAAACTAACCTAACCCTTTAATACCTATTACATTCAATATTTTCGATTCACTGAGATATATCTTTATTCTTGTCAATACAAAATTTTTCGAAAATTATGTGTGTTTACACCGAATTTAGTCAGATTGTGTCATATTCAAAAAAAAAAAAAAAAAAAAAAAAAAAAAAAAAAAAAAAAAAAAAAAAAAAAAAAAAAAAAAAAAAAAAAAAAAAAAAAAAAAAAAA